>NW_007577849.1:187509-220095 GCF_000690725.1 Stegastes partitus | reverse complement strand
CACACACACACACACACACACACGTACAGGTACAAACACACGATTAAGAGCTCATTCTTTCATTTCCTTGCTTCCAACTGTCTTTTCAAACTCAATTCAGTGTACTTTATTAAATATAAATAATAAATCTCATGACTCTTCCCTTAATGTGTGCGTGTGTGCATGTGTGTGTGTGTGTGTGTGTGTGCATGCCTTTTGCTTTTGCTACCCAGCTCCACCCACACCTCCAGTCAGTATCAGAACATTCAAACTGTGTGCAAATACTGTCTGTGTATATACAAAACAAATCCAAATGACACAGGCAATAAATGAAAACGCATAAATTTATCATTTATAAAGGATTCTTTGATTCAGCTGCTGATTTCATCCCAGGGGAAAATACTGTTCATCTTTGCAGCTGCAAAGGCTGCTTGTCTTTTTATCTTTTACTCTCAATTGTTGGTTGGCTTCAACTAAATTAAGTGTTTATTCACAGTTTAAGCATGAAAGCGCTCTCTGAATGGACTGCATTTGTCAGACCCACAGAGTAAGTGCACCTCTGTTTAAATTCCATCTGTCACTAGTTTGTGGTCGCAAAAGCAGATTTCATTTTTGGACTTGGTTCGAACAAATCTATTTTTAGGATTATTTTAGGATTTTTGAAAAGTAGCAAAAGACAAGAAACCTGTAGAGCGCAAGGTGAAGTGACACGAAACAAGTTCAGCAGCCAGAATCAAACAGTTACATAATGTTTGACATGTACAGTTAAGCCCACAATTATTCATAATCTTGTCAAATCTTCTTCGACTATGAATGTTTATTTTTAACCTATGAGTTTCATTTGGCTGGTAATGTCTTAAAAAAGTGTTAAAACATGGTAAGAAACTTTGATACACATGTTAATGATGATTTTTTAAATAAATTCTTACTAAAAGTGCTATGTCCAGAATAATTCAGACTGCTTGAAATTGTTGCAAATTTTTCAGAAAATGCAGCTTGTCTGTCATTTCAAATGGTCCAGGTAATTTTTACCATGTTCTACAGCATGCTTATATACTCTTAACTGAGAGTAGCCGATGCAGTAGTTCTGTAGTCAGTCAATTGCACATCACTGCTAAAACCAAAGAGCTCAGTGAGCTGCTTTCAGAGTTCATCACCGAGACAGAGACATTGTGGCAGCTCACACAAAAATGAAAGCCTATAAAGTCATATCCAACTGTTTTGAAGTGGCCACAGTGCAAAACATCATTAAAAAAGTACAACGTTCCACTCTGTGAAAAATCTCAAAAGACAAGGTAGAAAGCCAAAAGTGAACCCTGTACTGGAAGAATGTTACAGGCCAAGAAGAATCCAAAGATTCTGAGACACTGAGACCATCCTGATGAATCGCAGCAATTGTGGTAACAACAACTCAAGACAGACACTTCAGCAGACACTGAACAAGGCTGATCTCCATGAACACAGACCACAGACCAAGGTAATATGATAAGACTAAACTATGTTTATGCTAAAGGAGATTCCACTTCCCCAAGCAGATGGGCAGATGAAAAGGAACTGTTCCTGAACCTGGTGGGTTCAGTCCAGTTGCTCTCATTGATGCTCCCAGAGGGCAGGAGGGCAAACAGTTTGTGTGTTGGGTGGCAGGAGTCTTTGCTGATGTTTTTTGCTCTCCTGAGACAACACTTCCTGCTGTAAAAAATCTTTGCAAGTGAAAGTTTCTACAAGTACAAGAGCTCTTCTACTTGACCTGCAAAACCTAAAATCAATCCTGGGATCTCTGTAGGTGTGTTGTGGCTCACTTGTGTTAAGTATGACAACAAAATCCAGAAAACAGTTAACTTTGCTAACACTGGACTCAACCTGAAAACAGACAGTTTCACCCTATTTCCAACTTCTATGCTAAGCTAAGCTAACCGTTCTGCTGGCTGTAGATTCATAGCTACAGTACAGTTATGTAAGAGACACCAATCTTCTCATCTAAATAGATGCAAAAAAGGAAATAAGTATATTTCCAGTGTCAAACTTAATTTTCAGTTCTTTACTAACTTTTTTAATTTATGAGGATTATTTTGAACATTTATTCATTTACTTTCATTTTTACATCTTTACAGGTGCAGACATAGATGTTACTTCGGCATGCCGTTAGCCTTCAGGGTGTAAAGCAGAGGAGACACCGCAGGGCCGCACCCAGGCATAAGTGCATGACTGGCTCTGCTTGTAGTCTTTGTTCATTATGTGAGTTCTAACATCAACAATGCAGCCTGAGAGATATTTGACATTATTTAGCTTTAAGCATGTGAACTACAACAACCAAGTCAGTCTTTTACCTTAATAACAAAGCCATCTTTACAGCAGAAATATACAGTGGAAATGACTGTAATAGTGCATGATTTGATGATATGTAAAGCAGATAACTTAAAAGTCATAAAGGCAGTTTTCTTCAGGGTTCTCATGTGTACTGATATCTCTGATTGTTGCGAACAATAGCATCCAAGCAGACCCACCCTAAACACCAGCAATTATCCTTATTACTCATCATCAGATTTAATCCTTTCTCCTGATGACTGAAAACTTTCCCTTGGCACAAACACTCTTGCAGAGGACAAACTGAGTTGAAGATGCCAAGGACCTGACAAGATGAGACAGCCCTCAGACCGAGAAAAAAAAACGAACCAAAACAATTAAATCGTTCCTCCTTTTAAAGAGTGTCAAAGTGAGAAGTCATGAGCTGTCTGTACATGTTGCAATGCAGTTTGAGGCAGCATAGCAGCTCTTAACACGAAGAGATAGTTGTGTGTGTAGAAGCCTTGAACCAGCCAATCATGGGTGTATTCATGGGTGTGGCGTGAGTGTTTGCCCATTAGTTTTCCCTCAATTTATCTGACATAAAGTTGGAGGTGATCACAGGGCGTGAAAAATATTTATAAATAATCTTAAAGGTAATAACGGCTCAAGAAAGATGAAAACAGGTTTACGTGAATACATGTTGTTATTTCAAATCTCCTTTAGTTTTTTCAAGCATGTGCAAAACACTGAGGCTAAACTGAACTGACCCCAAATAGGCCAGCAGAGACCTGCAACATACTTGTACTTATCCAAATAAACATCAAATAAAAACAACGCCTAATAGGATTTTTAAAAAAAATAAAAATGCTGCTTCTTACCAATGTAGTCATTAATATTTTATCGAACACAAACCCTTGTAGCTTTCTGACACCAAAAAATGACAGAGAAAGTGATTACTGAAGGTTATTCAATATTAGTTTGGTAGTAGGAAGGACTGCCCCGTACAGACTGTACAGACTGTACAGACTGTTCCCCTGGAACTTTGGTCCCAGGACTGTTCATCATTTCATTCATTTAATAGTTGCTGAGGGTGGCTGGAGTCTGTTATTTTGGTCAAAGGACTAAAAGAGGTTCCATCAAGAGGTGGTCAAATAAGAATGCATGTTGCTAAGACTTTCTCTCTATGCTTATAAAGTTTTGCATTGTCAAGACAGTTTGCTGCAACAGCTGATATTTCTAAAATGTGAGCAAACAGTTGCTTGTTTGAACATCTAGCAGACAAAGAGCATCATACATGTTTAAACTTGTGATTGTGTACACCTGATATATGTAATAAAAATTTTTGCTCTTTAGCTACTAGATGAACTGCTCTCTTCATCAGCTTACTATGTCTGCTATTTGGTGTTACATGGGCAGGTCGTGCACAGTGGGTTTATCAGCGCATTAAAACAGCTGCTGCTGCTGCTGCAGGGAATGGGGCTGACAAAAGCAGTGAGACTGAACCATGCAATAACTGTGTCTTTAGGTTAAGCTATTAGGTGCAAGAGTCCTAAAAAAAAAAAAAAAGCTCAACAGAGCTACATAGATAGTGATAATCCTGTTAGGATTTGTGTTTGCAATGGACCCCAGTCACATTACATGAAATCATTTGAAACTGATTTGTGGAACTTACACTTAATAACTGAGATAAATAAAAAAAACGAATGGAGGGAATTTCTTTATATTGATACAGTCTCTGAAAATCTCTAAAGCAAAATTAGGGAGCGCTTTTAAAAATTTGATTTAAAGATGGAGTGCCAATAAAGACAGAAAACAAGATTCCACTTTTGAACAAGATGGACACTTTTGAATTATTCATTTTAATGCACCACTCTGGACTGAATGAGGGCGAGACAAGGACGCCTGAGTACGGTGGCCCTGAGGTGCAAAATACATGTGACAAAAAACAACAACATTTCATGGAGTACAACAGCAAAACAGAAAACACAACATTTTATAAAACACAACTACCTTTCACTACATTTCATAAAACACATTTCACATAATTGCAACAACAAATTAGAAAACATATTTTAGAAAACACAAAACACAACATTTCATAAAATGCACCAGCATTTGCAAAATACAACACATAAAAAAACACAGTATTTCTGAAAAGACATCAACATTTCATAAAACACTTCAACAGCAAACCAGAAAACACGATTAAGTTTCACAAAACAGAAAAGGGAGGAACGCTTCTTGTTTGTGATTGGACAGAACCCAAATCTCTCTGCCAATGGTTCCATATAATTTGCTGTTTGTGTTGCGTGCTGCTGTCAGCAGTGTCCTTGTGTGAACTTTAAACTGAGTTTGAAAGGCAAGGAGAGGATTCATATCATAAAGTAATGTTTCAACCAACGATATTCATAAGATGTAATTCTCAACATGATTTCAATACATAATGACATTAAACTGTCCCTTTAGACCTTTAAAAACAGTTCTAAAAGAGTCAGGACGGCGGAGACAGGACAACTTCTCTTGACATCAGTGCCATCAGAAGGGCCTTCTTATCAGGTGATTTTTAAGAAAACATGACGTCTGCGTTCAAAGGGAAGCGGTCATGTGGATGCTTTGATAACTGAACCCATGTAGAACCTTGTCGTGACACGTCATTGGTTTATTGGACTGGTGTAGAACATTTCTGTCAAGACACCTGCTTTCAATGTCTGCTTCACCTTCTCACGCTGTCCAACGAGATTTCACGCCAAAAAAAATAGGGAGGAGGAGCTCTTCAGTTGCTGATCTGAAATGCTGTTGTAATGAGTCTAATGTTGTTGTGTTCTGCACCTCGGGGCCACTGTACCTGCATTATTCCAGACAATCAAAAGTTAAAGTAAAGTTAGAGGATAGTACAGCACAAATGAAGTTGTTCTGATCTGGGAACTTATTCAAATCTACACAACTCCATTCTGTTATTTTTTGCATTTGCATTTTGCTGTGTTAGCTGTCCCTTCACAGTTTTTAATGTCAGTGCTTTATGATATTCTGGCAAATTTACAACTCATTAAAAGTGTGCAAGCTTTGTCCTGTCTCTGGAAATCAGGAATGAAAAGAGATGTGATAGGGTGGGAACACCGGGACTACGCCTCAAATACGCGCCCTAAAATGATATAACTCATTCATCCAGAGGAAAAAAAAGACACACACACACACACACACACACACACACATGCATAAATGTGGAGAATTCTAGGATTTTTTTTTTGATTTTTTGATTTTTTTTTTGAGAAAATAAATCTTATTCTTGTTTGATCTAAATGTATTATTATCCCTGAGGCACTGTTAGTCACAAAACATGCTCATGCAGACTCAGAGTTGAAGTTCAATAGTTTATCATTTTAGGTGACACCAGAACTTTCAGAGCAGCAAATTAGTGCTCAGTGTAGCTTTAAAGAAAAAGGATGGCCAGCACTGGAATGTTGTTTTGGCAAGTGGCAGGCTGTGTGAGTTTGTGGGCTAAGGTGTGCTCTTGAATGTCATTTGCCAAAGGGTATAGCATGACGGTAAGGTGGGACTTTTTTTTTTCTCTCTGAGAAAATGTTAGAGCAGTTTATTACCTTTATGAATCACTCACAGAATCATACAAAGCTCTGAGAGTTACAAGATGAGCTGCATTCATTGTTGTCCCCCCAAAAAATTCTTCTACTCTCACTCATCCACTGCAAGTCTGCAATTAGACTTGAGCTAATGGAAAACAACTGTTTGCAATAAATCAAAACAGCAAACACACCATAATCTGTTGCTCCCTCCTCTGCTTCTAACGCTTTCACTATATGCATATTTGCAATCCCACACACTTACAAACACACACACACGTTACATTCCTCAATAGCTGCACAGTCAGGAGGGTGTAGGGTGACTGTCCTCAAACTGCAGAGTCTGAGTTCAAACATTTGCACATTACTTACTGTTATTGTCAGAATTTATGCTTGCGAACCGTGTTACGCCAAAGGCAGACAGACGTACTGGCCTGAGCTGCTTCTGCATGCTTGTAAAGTGTGAGACATGATCAGTCTTGACTCAAGTGGATATTACTGTTGTTGGTATTCCATTTATGAAGTCTGCTCATTCTTTCTCCTCTTCTTAGGAAAATTATTCTTTTCTGTGAAACATTTGTGCTGCTGTTTAGAGTAAAACAGGCTGCGATCTCACGATCAAAATGTTTGTCACTTTAAAGGTCAAAAAAGTTTGCTCTGTATCGCTCGGCACGATCCATAAAATCTGCAAAGATCTCTTCCACAAGTGACTGTTCCCTACCTTTTCAACACACCACCTTTGGGCAGTCAGCTTTTTCTGTTAAAGCTACGACTTAGTGGAATGCCCTGCTTGATGACATTAAGAAATGTGTTTCTCTCGGCTATTTAAAAAAAAAAACTGAAAAACTTGCTAAAGGACACTCAGAACTGCAACCATTAATGCCTTTTTGTGCCCTGCATTGTGTGTGAGTGTGTGTTCGTATCTGCTTCTAAGAGTGTGTGTAATGTTGTGTTTCACTGTGTCATGTATTTTATAGTCCAGCTTTTTTTTTTGGTAACATTTTAATATGGTAGTGCCAAGGGACTGCAGATGGAAATTAGCCTAAAGCTAACTCTAGTGCAATACGTCAAATGGTAGCATTTATGTTTAACACACAAGTCCAAGACAGACATGCTCACTCTGTGAGGCTTTACCTTTTGTAAATGCAACATGCATCAGGATGCTAATACAGTCACAGCAACTGTACTAGCATACTCATATTTTGTTCAGGTTTACCTGCTAAAGTGCTAAACATAGAGCACAGATGAGGTGGTAGAAATGTCTTGAGGTTTGCAGGTTAAAAACTGGACAGGTTAACTGGACAAACAGCAATCCATCTAGTGCTTGAGATATTTCCCTTTGAATCAAAGTCTTTGCCCTGCCTTCACCCTGAGTCAGCTGGGATAGGCTCCAGCCCCACAGGCTTCCTCCCACACAATCCAGAAACATGTTGAGGTTAATTGGTGATTCTAAATTGTCCGTAGGTGTGAATGTGAGTGTGCTTGGTTGTCTGTCTCTAAGTGTAGCCCTGTGATAGACTGGTGACCTGTCCAGGGTGTCCCCTGTCTTCGCCCTAAGTTGGCTGGGATAGACTCCAGCCCGCTGCGACCCTAGTGAGGATTAAGCGGTGTATAGATAATGGATGGATGGATGTTTTAGGGCGTGGTCAGGTCACAATCAGTGTGTGGAATCTTCTCATTTTCTCAGTCAGATCCACTATATTTCTGGTTTCAAAAGAGCAAGTTGGGAATGGCCAAATTTCAAAACACAGGCTTCAAAACATTAGTCCATAAACCAACAAGTGACACAACGGTTGATACGTCTGTCTTTTCTGTGCAGTCTATCCTTAATACACAAGCAGCCAAGAAGCATATGGTCATATCAACCACTTTGGTGCATTTAAAATGCATTTATCCGAATTGATTTACTATCCCAAGAGTCAACCTGCTAGCATGACTTGCTCCACAAGTAAACAAATTACTGATATGTTTCTTGTTTATTCAGTAAACATACAAGATAGAAGAACTAAACTGAATTTGTGAGTCAACCTGGTGTGTGTGTGTGTGTGTGCACGTGTCATTTGTCTATGACTTTGTGGTTTCATAGTCGTCAACTACACAGTTATATTGCATACCTGAGAATTTCCACTATGCCAGGCTGCCAGCACAGGAGGGTCACACTGCCTGCACATAGGCAAAGATTGCACATCAGACTAGAAAGATGATGGATAACAACATCAACATTGTGAACACTTATCTCTGTTGAAACTCGTCCAGTGTCTTTCATCTGTGTGAAGAAAAAACCCATACAAAACCAAAGTGATTGGATTTGCGGTTTGAGAATCAGTGAATGCATGCATGCTTGCATCAAGGCTTAATGTGATCTGCACCCCGCTGTGTGTGCATATCGCTTGGCATCAGACATACTCATATATGTTAAATAACACATGCAAACCAAATAAGTGGGACATGTCTGAATAAAGAAATATGATGTCCTTTAGACAAACTGTGTGACTTTGAGCATCTGAGAGAGTAATAGTAAAATTCAGTGTGACTGTCTTTCATGAGTAGCTGTCAAACTTGTTTTTCCTGTGAGCACCACCCTTTGGCTGCAGGGAAGTGTTTAAGCAGTGTCAGTGTGAGAGAGAGTTTATTGCAGTAGAAGAGGCAGAAAAATTGTGGATAAGAAGGGTGCGCAAAAGTAAGGGCCTGAAAGGACCTACGGAGGAGCAGAAGAGTGAAATGCACCTTAGTGGACGTTGCAGTTGAAATATCAAATCACACATCACCTGCTCAGATGCATACATCATCTGTCCTTTCAGCTGTTTGCCTTAAAGCTTGTTCACATCTACAAATGTGATGTAACAGAGATTCTGCGGCAGTTTTTGCAGACAAATGTTGCAAACACATTTATTTTGGGGGAAATTGTTAATTCCTGTAGTCATTGTATTTTATGTTGATCATGTGTTACATATGCATATCCAAAATGTCCTACATTTATAACAAACAAACAAATAAATCCACACTTTCCAACATTTCCCTCACTTTCTAAAACAGTCCCCAGCTAGCAGCTCATCCTTACTTTACCAAGTATGTGCAGCTTTCAAAAAATGTCCTCACTCTTCTGAAAGTCAAACTAGTCCTCATAAAGTCACAAGTACAGCAGCCATGTCATTTCTGCCTCCAGCGCAGTTTGGATGGGAGTGGCACGCAGTTAACTACTTTTTGGCACAGAGGTG
Organism: Stegastes partitus; assembly: GCF_000690725.1. Lineage (NCBI taxonomy): Eukaryota > Metazoa > Chordata > Actinopteri > Pomacentridae > Stegastes > Stegastes partitus. The sequence goes on along the minus strand of NW_007577849.1, from coordinate 211,034 downwards.
GGGTAGAGGAGGAGAGGTGTGGTCTCCAGCCTCCAAAAACAGACCTCCTCTGCATTCTGTTTGCAGTCTGCCCCAGAGGAATTGGGGAAGGCAGGTGGTCGAAGACAGACCTGAGTGTTCTCCGGTGAGTTGAGCAGAGCGGCTGTGGCCGCCACGTCCCGGTCGGTATGAGTATGTACGGGTCCCAGCAGGGCCTGAACATGGGCCGGAGGGCCGGCTCCAAGGGCGACCTGGCTGGCGGGGGGAACTACCATTACGCACGAAGCGAGGTGGTGCACGGTGGCGGTAATGGATACGACCCCTACATGGAAGGATACAAAACCTACACTTTCACAAAGTCCACTGGAATGGGGGGCGGCATGGGAAGCGGCACGATGAGCGGAGTGATGAGCGGAGCGATGAGCCAAATGGCCAGCGGGATGGAAGGAGGAACGATGAGCAGAATGAGGTATGAATTCACTTTGAGTTTATTTGAAAAGCGTTTTTCCACCTGTTGCGCATTTTGCTTCGCTCACTGCACGAAGGATGCATGTCAACCCATCAAATATTTATACAGCCTTTCGGTGTCTGTTTCACCTCCTGCAAACCCTGAACGCACTCAGTAAGCCAGAAAAGTTCTTGATTTACCAAGTAAATGCATGGACATACTGAGAGATCATATTTGGAAGAAATGCTTTTGTTGTGCAGCTTTTACTGCTCTGATCTGTCTTTGTGTAGAACAGTGTTTAATGTCTGAATGCTTCACTAAAGTTTTCTCTTCAGTCTCCTTACAAATTTAAGTAAAGCTGCAGGTGCTTAGTACCAAAGTTAGAAATGCACTGGTATGCAGATGTATTTGTTTCCTAAAGGAGTTCCTCCATTACCTGGCCCTTAAATTACATAACTGATCAGAGACACTGATAATGGAACATACCTGCTCTGTACTGAATGTCTTAATGGTGATTTATGGCCACTGTGTTCTGCAGATTTTTTTTTTTTTTAAAAGAAATTATAAATCAACTTCTTCTGTTCACAGCAGCTTCCCTCTCCGGGGAATAGTCGGATTTATAGCCCACAATGAACTGATCAGTTTTCTCTGCTGCAAACACTCACTCTGTATTCCAGAAACATGCATGTCAGTTTCAGACCTGCCACACTGTCACACACTGAGGAAATATGCCACTGTGGCACTTTAGAGAAGTGTACAGAATAACAGGATCCCAAGATGTCTGACAAGAAGACTGCTATTTCTGTTACATAATTATGTTGATGCTGCAAAGAATCAAGCAAATAATGTAGTTTGGAGGTCCACTCATTCCTGTTTCATTGAAACTGAGAAAAGTTAGACTTGTCACTAAGGAGGTTTTCAAAGTAAAAGCCTTGCATTTATTTTGGAGGGCCTAACTGATACTATTTATTGGAGGCAGATATGGATAGTAGGGTGTAAAAAAAAAAGATCAGATATTGATTTATTAGCTGATGTTTTTGATGTGGAGTTTTAGAGTTGTTTGTTAACTTTCCAGCAATGCGATACACAAACTAGCCTCAACTTCACTGCACACCCTCATCTGCTCACCTGTCATGTGTATTCTGCTGTGTGTGCTGCTGACACTGCTGAAAATGTTGTAAAAAATGGAGACAGAGCTGCTTTGCTTGACAAACTATGAGACGACACCATTTCACAACTATCCCAAACATCCTTTGCTAGATTATTTCTGTTTTAAAAAATAATACAGTTTTCATATTGGTGCACATTGGGCAACGTTTATGCTGATACAAATATATCTGTGACAGGTCAATGCATCGGTCACTTGTGCCGACAGATACATAGATTGGGTTTAATCACTTAGCGCTTATCAAAATTATTTAGATAGAATGTCTGAGCCAGTACATTGGCTGATATTAGTTAATGGCAGATATGAGTAAGTTTTGCTAGATATGTTGTTATTGGGACATATGTTGGCTATGTCCAAAATGTAAAAAATAATTTTAGAATATTAATATAATATAATAGCAGTTGGTAGCACTGTTGCCTCGCAGCAAGAAGGTCGCTGGTTGGGGACACCAGGATCTTTCTGCGTGGAGTTTGCTTGTTCTCGTGAGTGTGGGTTCTCTCCGGGTTCTCCGGCTTCCTCCCACACAGCCCAAAAACATGTTGAGGTTAATTGGTTATTCTAAATTGTCCATAGGTGTGAATGTGAGTGTGCTTGGTTGTCTGTCTCTAAGTGTAGCCCTGCGATAGACTGGTGGCCTGTCCAGGGTGTCCCCTGCCTTCACCCTAATCAGCAGGGATAGGCTCCAGCCCCCTTGACCCTAATGAGGATTAAGCGGTGTATAGATAATGGATGGATAGATGGTTAATATAAAAGTTGTATAACCTTCCTGTCCATACGAAAATCCATAATTTACATATTAAGCAAAGGCAAATGTGAGTTTTGCAAGAAGTAAGTTTAAATTCTGATTGACTTGGCTTTTTTTTTTTTATATCTAATTTAATCTTTTTTGTTAAAAAAAAAAAAAAAAAAAAAAAAAATCAATCTACTGTGCCCGGGGACTTATATTATCAGCAACTGCACATCCCTTTGCACGGAAATATCCAAAAATGTGCAGTGATATCAGGACAAGTTCTAGTCTACTCTGTCAGCTGGTACAAATAATAAGTGAGCAATCTAGATATTTGGCGCCTCAAAGGCAGGAGAAGCATATTAGTATCCCAAAGGTATCTGGTTTGAGATTAAATGCTGACATCTCCTCGTTTTTTTTCTGAGATTACTGTTTTTGTGTGATCCCTGACTAAAAAATATATATATAAATGCAAACTTAACTGAAGTTAAACTAATGTTTAGAACACAAGTTTTTTCTAATATAATCCATATACGAGCTTGAACGGTATATGCATTCCAGTGTGAGACTTTTCATGAGCAGTGAAACGCCACAGACTGTGCAGCAGGGGACTTTGGAGGTGGGCTTTATCCTGCCCAAATGCTGGAAATGTATGTGTGTGTAGTTCTTTGTGCTGTTTTTCTAATGACTGAACAAAATATTTTGGTGGGCAAGATGCACCAACATGCATATATTTTTTGTGTGACTTTAATCAGAAATTTAACTAAAAGAATAAAAAAAAAAATACTGGCTGATGAAAATATTCAGATAAAATGATCTGAGGAAATAAATTCCCCCTTTGATGAAATGCATCTCTGCTAGTGAACATATGTTGTATATCTGCACAATTGTTGAATATTTTCATTGTCAATTGTTTTGTCAAATAATTGGATTGGTTGTTGGGTCTATAAACTGTAAAAAAAAAAAAAAAAAATCCTGAAAAATGTTGATTAGTGTTCTCAAATATTTTATTTTGTCCACAACCCCAAGATAGTTAGTTTAGTGTTACAGAGGAGGAAAGAAACAAGAAAACTCACATTTAATAAGGTGAAATGATCAGATTCCACCTTCTTAAACGTGATAGTTTTCTTGTTTCTTTCCTTCAATCTTCTACAATTGATAAACACTAATAATATTAATAATTAGAAGATCCCTGGTTCAGTTAGGATGCCTAGGATCTTTCTGCGTGGAGTTTGCATGTTCTCCTTGTGCAGCGTGGGTTCTCTCCGGGTTCTCCGGCTTCCTCCCACACAGTCCAAAAACATGTTGAGAGTAATTGGTGATTCTAAATTGTCCGTAGGTGTGAATCTGGTTGTCTGTCTCTAAGTGCAGCCCTGTGATAGACTGGCGACCTGTCCAGGGTGTCCTCTACCTTCACCCTGAGTCAGATTAAGCGGTGTAAAGAAATTCCGATGGATGGATGGATGGATATTAATAATTTATAATTTGTAATTAAGTCAAATGATTGATTATCAAAATATTTAATGATTAATTTAATAACGGACAACTATTCAATTAATTAATACAAATAATGCTGCTGAAGATGATTATGAAAATGAACATTGTGGTGATGAGATGACTTTGCTGCCCCCTGCAGTGGCTCTAACTTCGGTGCCATCAACCAGAGAGCGGCGGCCCTGCAGAGCCAGTGCAACGAGTACCTGAAGAAAGCCGAATATGCCATGCAGGCTGTGAGTCATGTTTTACTTTGTCTTCCTGGTTGTCTTGCTCTATTCCTCCAGCAGTGCAGACAAAAAGTGGTCTGCGTCAGAGCTCATTCAGTATGTTTTCATTTCCAAAGAAAAAGTGTTGCATCTTTTCCTCAGTTGGCAAATAGATGGAGAGAAAAAATGACAGAGATGTTGTGTGGTTGTAATCCGAGTAGCTTGATGAATACGCCTTTTATGTTTCTGTCAGAACATGTAATAGAAACCAGGCCGATAATGAAGGCTTTTTGTTTAGCTTTCTGCTAGTTCTGGTGATCTCTGTAAACACAACACATAGTCATTTAATGTTAAGGACCTCATGTGAAGTATTTTTTGTCACCAGAGGTGCAGCTTGAATGTTGTGGGTGTGTGATTTATTAGTCTGTTGACTTGAATCACGAGCTTTCATCTGTTTCGCTTGCTAAATGACATTTGTGAAACACTGAATATCACAACCATGCCATCGTTTCCAAAGTAACAAAACTATACTCGTTCATAGTTTTGCTCAACAGGGTTTTTTCTGGGTTTTTGACATTTTTTGCCACTTCAACAAGAAGTGAAAATGACTGAAAGTGGGGCATTTACAACATATTTTGGTTTGGGTTCTTGCTCAGTTTATACATACAAAAACTAAATGTGTTTGTTGTGTTTTGTTTTTTGGACAGTAGCCTTGTACAACTCTCTGTCTGTGTTTGTTTCCTTCAGGGTAGCGGAGATTCAGAGTACTACATGGGGATGGCCAAAGATGCCATCGAGAAGCTGAAATACTGTGCGATGGACCTGAGACAAATGGGACAGCCCAATGATAATGTAGTTAGGAGGTAATGAAGATTCCCCCTGACTTCTCTGTGGCTTTCCTGCTCTTCGGATTCCCTATTTGTGTATTTCTGTAAGCAAAAGGTTATGTGGAAAACTCCTGAAAACTGTATTTCTGATCCTCTCAACCTCTAGTTTGGAAATCTGTAAAGACCAGCTGAAGGGGGTCCACATGGCCATGACAAGCTCCATGCAGAGGAGGAGAAGCACCAGAGGGAGCTCTGGAGGATGGGAGGAACCTGGAAGGAGCTTCCAAGATGCTATGAGCTGGATTGCACAGCACAAGGTATTTAGACACACGCACGCATGCAAGTCTGACCTTTACCCTAACCTGAACTTATAGCCAAAAACCTTTTTAGTTCCTCTACCTGCATTTCCACTGCAGGAATTAGGGTCAAAATAAAGTCCAAGGAAGATTGTCTTCTGCCATTTTTAAAAACCTCCTATTGTATTTTTGTGCATTGTGCTTCTACATAGCAACAGAGAGCCACAGCAGAAATCCTATAATCGTGGAACTACTGACTAAGCATTTATGTGGAGGGAAACATCCAGTAGAAGCTTGAGACAGCAATGCACAATGAGAAAGTCAATCTCAAAATTTCATTATGGTTGTTTTTCTTTGTCTTGTGCAAAAATTGCACAGTAAAAGAGCTTTTTAAAATGTCTGCTAGTTTGCTTAATCTTCACAGTGCTGTGGACATGAAGGTAACAAAGAGTTGCAGGAACTTTTAGCTCTTTGGAAACTAAGTCCTGACTGCAGCAGCCCTGCTTTCCTGTTTCTCTCCACTCAATACTAGCAAATAAATTCGAAATGCTGTAAACAATTATTTTAGCTCCCGAAAATAGTAATTCAAGATCTGATTTTGAGCATGGTTAAACAGAGTGCGTTCCTTGACGATACTTTAAGAATTTGCATTTTAGTTGTCTCAGCAAATCAGAATCCAAAATACTTACTATATTTTATACTGTTACTACATTGTTTCTAAAGATCTGTAAGCTCTAGGTTTTGGTGGTTGATGGCCACTTTAATAACATTTCAATTATACATTGTTCCTTTTCTCAAATAGTTTGACATATTAGATTCTGTTTCAAATATCTTAACAATATTGTGATTTCATGGTGACCCGATTTCTTGGTGAGCCATTAAACCAGCCTTCAGAGTATCAGTCAATATGATATCACATTTAAAAAATATTTTTATTTTGATTAATTTGGTTTGATTTTCATTTGGCATCAAAACATCTGAGATGTTTGCTGGTAAAAAAAAAACAGCTGATACACTGCAAATAGTGAAAATATGGACATAACAAAGAGAATGATGCGAAGATGGTGGCTTGATGATCTGCTCACACAACCGGAGCTTTAAAAGCCTCAAGATTGGGGTCATTTATACTCCAAAGATAGCTCTTTAGGTATTGTGTCAACTTATGAAAGAGGAAGCAGAATTAAAGGACAGCAATGTCACTGTGTGAGTCTATATGCATCAGTACCAGGTGGATTGGAGGCTTTCGGCCACTGCTCCTGGTCCTCCTGTGTCTGGTAACTTACTGACAGATCTACTTAAACCAGAATCCTGTTGAAACACAGTGTTGGAACAGAGTTTAAGGATGAAAGCATTCCTCTGCTATGTGTTGTTGCAGACACACTGGATTGAAAGGTGACTGAGTGCCTGTCATGGTAATAGGAATTAAAGGAGGGTTTTGTTTTGTACCTGATGCTAATTCTTTTTTTTTTCTGGTGCATTCCTGAGATGTTTGACCAAAGTGGTTCACAAAAGAGTTACCAGTCCAGCTTGTTTCTCTGCCACCACTTACAGGTGACATCCAGTGCAAATCTGTTTGGAAAACACTTCAAACTAATTATCTGTGCTGATGGTTGTGGGGCAGTTGTTCGAGGGGCTTTGCTGCCTGTCTCAGATGGTTTTAGCAGCACCAATGTGTTTATTTTAAACTTCTGCTGTAAGGCGCTGCCTGCTGATTACGTAACATTTCTGTGTTGCAGCGTCTGATTGAAACAGCTCCCTGGGGAGACGATCCTGCAGCCATCGAGCAGCAGCTCATCAGCCACCAGAAGTTTCACGCCTCCATCCAGAGGAGCCCTGAAGTGGACCGAGCCAGAGATGACCTGGTGGGTTCAGTCTGCAGTGGACTAGCAGCCACGTTATCATTGCTGTTTGATGAACAATTGTTTTTTAGTCCAACTATTATTTAAAAAACCAAAAAAACCAAAAAAAACTGTTTCATTAGATGAGGTGTATAAGGTAGAAAAAGAGTTTAAATCTTCTTCTGTAATCGGTGTTGACAAAGTGAAGGAGCTCATTTTAAATCACACAGACCTGACCAGTCTGTGAAAGCTATTTATAATTTCAGATATTGGGTAATATGTCGGGTTGCATGGTGGCTCGGTAGTTAGCTCCGTCGCCTCACAGCTAGCTGGTTTGTGTCCCAACCTGGGCCTGGGATCTTTCTGTGTGGAGTTTGCATGTTCTCTTGAGCGTGGGTTCTCCGGCTTCTTCCCACAGTCCGAAAACAGGTTGAGGTTAATTGGTGATTCTAAATTGTCCGTAGGTGTGAATGTGAGTGTGCTTGGTTGTCTGTCTCTATGATGTGCCTGAGTTGGCTGGGATAGACTCCAGCCCCCCGTCGACCTTAGTGAGGATTAAGCGGTGTATAGATAATGGATGGATGGATGGTAATATGCCCTGACAACAGACTGAACCTCATTCACGGTGATGACTCTATCTGACAGAAAGCTAATCAGAGATTATTTCTTATCAGGAAATTAAGAGGCTTTGGAGTTTCTAAAAATGCTTTGGAAATATAAGCCTGATTGAGAGCATCCTGGTGTTTAAAGCCCCTCCAGTAAAAATCTCATTTTGACCTTGTTAACATGTCTATGTGGTGTTTTTATAGGCTGGTAGACATATCGTGAGCAAAACAAACAGTCAGTGGTAATATCTGCTTTAGCAAAAGGCAACTGTACTTGTTTTTTTTTTCCACCATCATCCAAATGGTTTCCTCAGTTGTAACTGACTGAGTCACTGGTATTTATTCCCACATCTAAATCACATGACTCATAGCCTGTTATGAACCTATGGGTGTGTTCCAGTATCCATACTATAATAGTATGGCAGACAATGATTTAGTGTGTCCCAATACATAGCATGTCAAACCCAGTATGCCAAGAATACCAGGATGTTCTACTCCATCCAGTCAGATTTTGCAGTAAGCAAAGTCAGCATACTTGTCTGACCCACAATCCTCTGTTACTCCACATATGGATCTCATGTGATTATTGACAAGATTTGGTTTGAGTGCATAGAAAGGTCACAGCTTATTTTGCACTATAGGGGAAAGTGTACGGTGCAGTATTATGCCAAAGAAGTATGTTTCACTTGTATGCATAATGCACAGAAGACTACGTATTTTGTAAACACAGTTGTCGTACATATTTAAAGTAAAAAGACAAAGTATGTGATTTGGAACGCAACTCAAGACTCATGTACCTTGCAGTGTGAATGGTGGTAAAACTATCAGTGGAGGGATCTTAAGACTATGTTATAAGAATCTGATAAGTGGTGATGTAGACCCCTCTACTGTTGAAATGATTGTTTTACAACTTAGAACTCAGGATGCCTCTTGAATAAGAGGTTAAATATATTCAAGAACCAAAAAGAGAAGAGTAGTTGCCTGTTACTGAAGCACATAGAATTGCTATGACCGGGGTGCCTGGGAACCTACACTGAGCAGTCATCACCATTGTTGAGCATTTCCACCTTAAATGGCAGTGACCAATGCCAGTCTCAAAAATACAGTTTCATACATAACAAACCAAGGAAACAAGCCTGTCAACTTGTAGTGTGCAGCTTTCTTTCTTTAATTATTGTTTTTCAGATTCAGTTTATGGTTCAAATGCAACCTGAAGTAGCTCCAAAAAGATGTTTCAAACCTTCCTGGCTTTTGGCTATTTTATTTTGCCCTTATTTTTAAATTTGTTTATTAGCTTAATTTATACTTTTTGCTATTTAAAAAAAAATGGGGAAAAATATGCGGGACTGATTTAGCAGCTTGTCATCTGTAAAATATTTTGAATTGCACTAACTTATACAAACAGGGCTTTACAAATAAAGTGTGATTTATTCATTTCTCTCCCTCCCTTTAGGCTAAGAAAGGAGACAAAGGAAGTCTTCACGCTCTGGAACAGGAATGGGACAGTCTACAGGTGAAAGAAACTAAACGCTCATCACTACCTGTGTATTTTTGGTTAATTGTCAGGCTTGTATTTAAAGTGATTTTTTTTCCCCCTTGCCAGCAAATGTCTTTTGGTCGGACCCAGCAGCTGCGAGACCTCCTGCATCTCATTCAGGAAATATCCAAAGAGATTATGTGGGTGAATGACAGGGAGGAAGAGGAGCTGATGTTTGACTGGGGGGACAAGAACATTGACCAGTACATCCCCAAGAAGCAGGAGAGCTACTCGGTTAGTAAAATACAAAATCGCTGGGAATCGGTAGAGAATTGGGTTCATTTAGAGAAATTTGTGTTTTAATTTCAGTTTTTAAGAGCTTCACCATAGTCGATTAACATTCTTGGCAATCCTGTGAGCCTAAATTGCACTAATGTCTTTTATGAAGTTAATCTGCATCTCATAAGGGAGCAATCATCTGTGCCAGATTAGATTTTGGCAGCTGCAGTCAGTCATCCACTTAGAGCAAAGCCACAGAGGTTTTCCTTCAGCTGCATGCGGATGTTTTTCTGTTTCCCCTGTGATTACTAAACCTCTTCTTATATAACAGAAACTGATGAGTGCCCTGGAGGATAAAGAGATGGAACTGAATAAACTGAAAACCAAAGTGGATAACGTCCTGAAGAACAACCACCCGGCCGCAGACAAGATTGAGGTTCGGACTGATCAGATCAATTTTAGCAATATGAGATGAAGTCCCAGTAGAACCCTCAACAGTTTCTTTATTTCTATCTCTTTTTGTGTGCTTGTGCATTTCTCCAGGCTTACAAGGACACTTTGCAGACTCAGTGGAGTTGGCTACTTCAAATTACAAAATGCATTGATGTCCATCTGAAGGAGAATGGAGCTTACAGCCAGGTAACGTAAAGCTGTTTTATCATGCAGTTTATAAGCAATGGATGAAATGACCATGTGTGACACACAGAGAATTATCAAAGGCCCTCCACTAACCTTATTAGCATCTTTCATCTCATTGCTTTGGTTTATGGCCACGACCTAACTGTTTTAAGTCAGTGACACAACTGTCATCAGTGCTGTTTGTAGCAGACAGCTGTTGAAGTGATAAAAGCTCTAAAAACCCACTGTGTGCTACCTGTTCAGTCTTCGGGGTTCCTACACTGTATGGAGAAGTATAAAGTTTGACTTCAGTAATTTCCTGCTTGGATAAGTTTGGAAAAAACAAAAGAGACAATGGAAAATATTTGTGTTTCCAAACTTTTGCCTCTATTCTGTTTTCTAAAATATAACATTCAGAATTTTTAAAAATAAATTTATCATGCAAGAAGAACATTTTTCATGGTGTTAGAGCAAGCAGCCAGCAAAGCTACTACTACTACTACTACTACTACTACTACTACTACTACTACGACTATAAGACCATGCGAGAGAGTGTGAGTCAGAGAGAGCTTGATGTCATCAGCAATGCCACTGAACACACACTCCTACACAACCCTGCCCAGAGCGCCTTATACCTGCACCAAATCCAAACATCTATGACCAAAGTAGTTTAAAAGAAAATGACGCAAAATACAATTTGAATTGCATTACATAGCAACATATATAACCAAATATTAAGCTTATCTAAACATTCTCGAGTTATGCAGTAATGAAGATTTCAGTAACAGTTTATGGACACAGTGAATAAGACTGCACAGACACCATGAACATCAAATTATTTAACTGTTTTCAACTCATGATTATGTCTAATTTATAAGAGACTTAAAATTATAGGAGGAACAAAAATATGTTATTTATTCAACATGTTAAAGCAAAACTATTGTCAGTATAGGGAGCAGCGACCCTCTTTGGGCAAAGACGTTGCTCTCTCTTGTTGCTTACTGTTTAAGCGCTGCAGCCTGAGAGCTGTGCATTGAACTTGTCTGGATTTGGTGTTAGTTGAACCGTGTGAGCTACAGTACCTAGAGATACAAACTTTCTACAAATTCTGGCAATGATTAGGCAAAATGGTGGTATGTACAGTCAGAGTGTAGCACACATGTTAACCGTTGGATTGTAGTTTTGCTCCATGTCTGCTGTGTGTTTAAATAAGCCACTGTTTGCCAATATGTTCGCCATTCCTTCTGTATAAGTTGGTAGTATGTCAGTGTTGTACTTACAGCTTGTTGCAGTGCCCTGACAAGGCCAAAAAAGAGCAACTATTGCCAGTTGTTTAAACATTGTGATGAACACTTCAGGACCTCCTGGCAGAGTTATCTAATTGTTTCTGCAACATGGTGATGCTCCTCACTGTTTAGTTTCATAATGTAGGGTTTTCCCAGGTATAGAAGGAGCAGAAAGAGAGGCAGAGCTGTGTTTCTGTCATTATACTGTCCTGTATTTATTGAACAAAAAAACACATCAAATTGATGCTTTACTTCAAAAGCACATGTCGTACTTGTGTTTAAATTGCAAACTGAGGTCCATCTGTGGTCTTATGTTTGAGTAAGGGGTTTAACAAGCAGAACTGCTTGCACTGCTTTGATTTAACACTGAATAGTTCTTTTAAATCTCGATCTGATTGACATTTTGGCTCAGCTTGACTAATCTTAAAGCATAGGCAGCTTGTAAATTATATTAATACAGGGATGAGCCAACTAGTTTAGACGTAGACAGTCTTCATCAGGGTGTAAAGTGCAACGGGAACAAGTGTAACGTACATTTTTTTATGCCGTCATGTCAAACAAGTCACTTATGTGCCACCTAGCACTACCTGATAAAATACAGGTACACTCAACCCTCCCTCCCAAAAAAAACTAAGCAAGTACTGTAGAACTCCACCAGTAATTCATGGCACCGACTGCTCTCAAAAGTGATGATGGTAGACATAAACAAAATTATCACCAACATCCTAAATATAGTGAAACAACATTGTATTCCTCATGAAACATATTGTGATGAAAATTAAAAATCCACAATTTAATTTCCAGTGTGTCACTGGCATTATGTTAAGCAATTCAAACTGCCTTTATGTATGAAATAGGCTACACAAATAAAATGTACTTGTTTTGATGTTAGCAGAAGTGGTCATAATTTCAAGCTCTCCTTGGTATGAAGCACTAAGAGATCCTGTGCTGAATACTTCATAATCTGTTTTACTTTTCCAAAGACTTATGCAGAAATATGTGTTTTTAATAGTTCTTCAAGGAAGCCAATGAAACATACAGTGCTCTGCAAAAGGAACATGAGACGGTTCGCAAGAAGTTCACCTGTGACAAGAACACTTCTCTGGAGAACCTGCTGGACCTCCTCAGAGGCCTGGAGGTATGACAGCTTCTTATGACAATAACAGAGCAGCATCAGTGACCTCTGATCATCAGACTTTAGACATTTTGTAAAGCAAAACTAAGTTGAGTAGTCAACAGATGTTTATTTTTCATTATATTTGTAAGCAGAATAAGTTCTTAACCACGGCAGGAAAATGTTATATCTCAAGCACCAGAAAGAAGTTCATAGAAGGTCTTTTACAAGCAGGAACTTTAAGAGTTCATTCTGCAGGACTGCATTCACTTGCAAATACACACCATTCCTACAAAAATATGAACATGCATCTTACTGATTACTCAAAGAAATAAAACTGTGACTGTTCACAAGCTAGCTGTTACAGTTTAGTAATATTATACCTATTACTGATGTATAAACATTTCTTATTTTCAGAGGGAAAAGGAGAAGATTATGGAAAACAAGAGGCAGGTGCAACACCTGGTCAACAAGTCAAGGAGCATTGTGAGACTGAAACCCAGAAACCCTATGGAGAAGAGCAACAACGTCATCGTCAAGGCCCTGTGTGATTTCAAACAAGACCAGGTCAGTTTTCTCATAATCATGTCATAGTCACACACAGCACAACCTGTTCAGGATGTTTACGCCATCTCCTCTTATATTAGTAGCAGTGTACATTCAAGTAAGGACTAGGGCTGGGTACTGAAGCCTGATAATCGAAGAGCCCCAGGGTTGAATTATGAAGACTGCAGGGTTGATAAGCTCCAATGTGATCAATTTGGCTTTGGCTACTGGAGAAATTGAGAAAATATTTTTATTATATATTGTTACCACATAAACATACATATTTCTTTAATTCGTCTATGATGTATTTTCCCCATGCCTAATCCAGGAGAGAGTTCAAGCTCTCAGAGCCTGTGTGTGAGGGTTAGGGTTGGCAACTCTCTCTGTCACATACTGTAGCGTGTTTTGCTTGTTAGAGCAGAAACACAGTCAGTCTGTGGAGGCATCCAGTAATATTTCCTCATATACAGAAATGCACAGTTTTCCTCTGCCCAGCTCATAGCTTGTGTCATTGTCCCAGATATTCAATTCAATTCAATTCAATTTTATTTGTATAGCACATATTTACAACAACAAGTCATCTCATAGCGCTGGAGATATGTTGCGTATGCTCTTAGCCCATGGAGTTAAGTAAATTATATGAACATGTTTAAATGATTAAAAGTAACCATTAGCCAGCTGATAGTTGAGCCATGGGTGTGTTCATTATTTCTATCTGAGACGGTCAGAGCACCATCTGAACTGTTGTTCAGAAATTCATTTGCAGGTTCGGTGATTTGGGGGCTGCAGACAAACTGAAAGTACTCAAAACGTTTTCCTTGATGAAACTATATAACACAGTTAATGTACTGTCAAATGAAAAAATGATATTTCTCACTTAAAAATGAGGAAAGAAAGAGAGGAAATTAAAAAATGAAATAAAAAATGTTAATTCTTTTCTGAGTTTGTTCTTTTTTTTTCACTTGAGAAGTAACTGTAACTGATGAGAGTACTGTCAAGTACTGGATCACAGATGTACCATAAGTCACAGTAACAGTAATGTAAAAATCTTCACAAAACGCTTTTCAGAGTAGGAATTAGTTTACTGGGAATTTATTGTTTTCCCTTGAGCAAAACTCACAAGTTGAAATGTTTAGATACTGACTTCAAGACTTGTGTTTATAACTAAGATAACTTTTCACTGGGCTCCACAGAAAGTGATCTGTAAAGACAACGAGGCCATCCTGAAGGACAACAGCCAGCGCAGTAAGTGGCAGGTGACCGGACCAGGAGGACTGGATATGCTGGTGCCCTCTGTTTGCCTGATTGTGCCACCTCCTAATCCACTCAGCATCAGCCTCGCCAGCAAGTAAGAAACACAGTTGCTTGTTTTGGCACTCAATGATGATTATATATTAAGTCTGGGGGGAAGGACAAATTAAAACCATGTGCAGCTCTTCGCTGGCAGTAAAGGTTTAAATTTTGTCGGTGTTTGTGTTGTTTGAAGGAACGAGCAGTACTATGAGGCCATCCTGTCAATCTGGAACCAGCTGTACATCAACGTTAAGAGTCTCGTCGCCTGGCAGTACTGTCTGCTGGATATCAAACGCATCAACTCTCTTACCATCACCATGGTAAGGAAGAATTAATCTCTCTGTTGTCAGTGATGAATATGTTTATTGACGAGACAAACAAAACAAAAAAGAAAAGGTAGACAACATTCAGTATGTGAGCCCTTTCAAAGAAGGAACAGAAAATTACACCTAGAGATAATATAGCAGTAAAGGAGTCCCTGAGGTGGAGGAGAATTATGCAGTTTTTGTGAAATAAACAAAGAAATAGAAATTTAGGAAGTTTGCCAAGAGTTAGAAGAGAATATCTGCAGAATTAATATGATGCTAGCGCCATTTGTTAAGTAGTTTAGATTATTATAAAGATAGTAAACAAGAGGAAAACAAATGAGATTGTATGTAATTAATGAGATTTACAGGTTAGACTACCTGTTTCCCCTGTTTTACTGCAGTACACATGCATGAAAGTGACAGACAATTCAGTAACTTTCTGTTCAGCTACTTTCCATGGAAGTTATATCTCATGCATTCAGCACAGTATGTCTTATCAGAAAATTAAAGACAGCAATATTTATGGTATACTGCAGTGTAGGTGTATGTTCATAGCATTCACAATATACACACTGACTGCTTACAGTATACTATTGCTAAGAGATGGATGCAATTAAAATGATTAGCATTACAGATTCCCCTGACACTAATCTACAGAGCAGGATGAGAAGGAGTATTGGTGCTCACAGAGATAAACCCACATAGATGATACTAATGGGCATGTTGGTCAGAGAAAAGAACATCTGTTGCTTCCAACAGCTGCATATCTCTCCTGCGGTGCTCAAGGCTATAAACAGACATTTACCTATTCTGAGTTACCTCCTCTTAATTCTCCACTTTGCTACTTGAGTGAAATTAAAAACAAAATGGAAGTTTTTCTACAGCTTCCCTATTAGTGTCATAAATTTGTATGCTTACCTTTCACGTCAAGATTTATTCCTCTGGTTGTTTAGATCTAAATCAAACATAATGTTTGTGTGTGTGTGTACAGTTGGCCAGGATGCGTCCTGAGGAGTACCGACAAATTATCAAGAGCCTTGAGACTCACTATGAGGAGTTCAAACTGAGCAGCCACGGCTCCCAGATGTTTGCTGATGAGGACAAGAGGAGCATTGAGAGCCAGTTTACTGGAGCGCAAAATCACTACGACCAGCTGGTGGTGCAGCTGCCTACTTACAGTCAGTATATGTGGAAATCATTACCTATGAATTAAGCTATACTGTAATAGCAGACACATACATGCACAAATGTATTTTATATTGTGTTCATAATTAATAGTGTTCAGTAATAATGAATAATATTGGAATTACATTAAGAATACATATTTATAATATATATGATGAGCCTGAATTTCTCTCATGGGCAGTCAATAAAATTTGACATTATCTTATCTTAACAAACCAATAGTACAATTCAATTAAAGCTATGACATCAAAGCACAAGAGGATGATTTTCTTGAGAAAATAATAGAATTTTGGTTATTGCAACTATATGTGTTTTAGTTTGTTGCATAACTGTATTGATGACACTGAGTCTTTCCTGTTAGTGCAACAATATTACAGATGTTCAGGCCACGAATTACTATGTTAGATTCACAGAGACAGATTTCATTGTAATGTGATGTTTGCTAGGTTAATGTAAATGTATTTAAATGAAAACTACGTTTATATCTGTAATCACTCTCGGCACTAACACCATTGCTACGTATAATTAAATATATAATATTTTAACAAAAACTTGTAGTGTGCATCAGAATAAAGTTGAAAAAAAAAATTAAAAATGCCATATGTTACACTGTTAAGAAGTCCTTAAAAAAAGTTAATCTAATGCTAAAAACTAACTTTGAAAATTTGCTAGAATTTTAGCAACTATTATGCAACCTATTCTATGTCCTGGACTTAATGTAATGATGTGAACATAAATACTAACACCTGCCCTGTGAAAAAACTATATCGCTTAAATGTGTGAGAGTACAGCATATCATATTCTGTCCACATTTAGATCAAGAGAATTTAAATTCACGTTTTATCCATTACGTGTTTTCCACAACTGTACATCTGCTGTTTCTCCACAGTTGCACATCAAGAACAAATAGGAATCCAAGCAGTTGAGCAACCACGGCAACATCAGCTGTTTATAATACAGCAGCAGCATCAACAGGTTGCCGTTGAAGAAGAGACCAGGAGACTTGAAGAAGAAAGACAGAGAGTGGAGCTTAAAAAAATGGTGGAAAGAAAAGCTGCTGCCGAGCAAGAGGCGAGGAGGCTTGAAGAAGAAAGACGGAGAGTGGAGCTTAAAAAAATGGAGAAGAAAGTGGAAGTGAAGAAAGAGGTGGTGAATAAAGAGCACGTGATCAAGAAGGATGTAGTGAAAGTGGTCAGGACGGAGCCGGTGAGGAGGAAGGTGTCCTCCTCCTCTGTGTCCTCAGTCTCCTCCTCGTCATCTCACAGTCTGTCAGAGCTGCATTCGCTCAGACTGAGGCTGGAGGCTGCCGAGAGCATGTTGAGTCAGCACCTTCATGTCTGTGTTGGCGAAGACGCCGTGCATGACTGTGGCCTCAAAATCGTTCAGTTAGAGGTACACACATACTCGGAAGTACACATAAACAGACAAGCACATAACATTACAAACACCAACAATAACAACTACTTTTTTCTTTCAGACGGTGCAGCGTGATGTAGATGGGATGCGTGACGAGTACCTAAGTTTGAGGGAGCGTATTTTGAGGGAGCTGGAGGGCATGACTGATTCAGATAAGGCGCAGTTCCTCCGCAGTGAGGTTGGAGTGATCAACCAAAGACTGGGCAGTCTGGAAAGCAGCTCATCAGCTTATGTACAGAGGTATGTAACACGATCAAACTGCTATTATCATGCTTTGTTTATTCAGAAAAGTAAAGGACCTTGTTAGCAAGAAAGACCTAAGATTGCATTACGTACTTTACATTATATACTAATCATAAAAGTCACTAATGTACTTGGGCACCCTGGTTACTTAACTACAAACAGCTTCTACTAATATTATTAATATAGTTGTTATAGCTAGCTTTGAATTTGACTAAGAATGCAAAATTTCCAGAAGTAGTATCAGAAACATTATCCTATTGAATATCTCCAGAATAATCCAGACTAGGTAATGCAGTGGGCTGTATAATATTTTCACAACAAAAACATTTTTGTTCATAAACGTTTCAAATTTGTTGAACGAACTGCTCTCCAGCCAAACAGCCAAGAAGCAGAATTCCATATCATTACTTGGATACAATGTAAAGTCACGTTAAGCATATTTGAGCTCTTCTTAAATGCATGTATCTTGCATTGGTTTTATTTGGAGTTTGGAACAGGTTTGAAGGTCTGAAGGTTATTGAAGGCAACCTTTAAGCTATAGACGCCCTGAGCAGCATAAACATGCACATTACCAATGCTGAATTGTATAAGACATATTTTGTATGTCCAAAGTAGCAGAGAACCTGGTATTGATCCTTATAGGAAACTGTAATGAACATTTTGGACTTGACCGGAAACCACTGGCAAAAAACTGACTTAGACTGAGAAAAGGCAAATCCATGGAGAGCCACTTATCTTAAAAAACTGCAATTTGTGCAATCAAACAGTATCAAATACTTCAGGAAGAGTCACAACACATAACACGGTGTTGCTTTTAATGAGGTTGTCAGATGTAAAACCCAATTGCTGTGGCTGGAGGACATGATTACCCCCCAGGCAGCCTATCGTTTCTAGCCAGTTTAAACACTGAGTAAAGCTTAGTAAGGCAATAGTTATTTAAGTTGCCACCACTGTGCTAAAATGAACAGAAGCATCACAGGTTTCATTAAAAATATATAAAGATGATGCTGTGACCACTGCTGTTTTGAAGCCTCAAAGTTGTCTCTCCAGGAGTTTAAATGAGTGAAAGGTACTCTTACAACATAATAAAAGTATCGCATCTCATCTTTTAAAAATGAATTTCTCCATCTCTTATCTTTATCAGGCTGCGGGCTCTAAGGGACATGCTGGAGAGCGTGGCACGAGCTGAGGACATTGTCAAAGTTCACGAAGCAAGACTGACCGAAAAAGAGACCACATCTCTGTCTCCAAGGGAAGTGGAAGAATATACGTTGACCCTGAAGGTATTTTATTAAATATATTTTGCAGTCATCGAATCTTAAAAAAACTACATCAGCAACATCTGAGGGTTTTACATAACTTTTAATATCTTTTACAACTGTGGGGAAGAATTACTGTGAAGAATCACTTCTCAAACCTACTCTAGCCATTTCTAATTATCAGTACCAGAATACCAGCGCATATTAGCACATGGCTTAGTGGTCACACATTAGTTTGAATAAAAAAACTTGTTATTTTAAGGCCAGCAAATCCTGTTCTTTTGTTGTTTATTATATATTATAGTATATGCTATACAATGTGCTTATTGAGTTGCTTTTTATTATAAAGGAGATGTCACTTTTGACTGTTTATTCCCATGTGTTGTTGATGTGTAGACTATCAAAGCAGAGCTGGATCAGAAGAAAGATGTTCTGGCCTCTATGGAGAAAGAGTTGTCCAAGGCAAGCCACTGGAACAGTCAGGTGGGAGATCCCTTCCACAGGTGTGACATGATGCTATCAAAATACACTGAGCAGGTGGGCGTCCTGTCAGACCGCTGGAGACGAATCCAGGGACAGATCGACACCAGGTATGTCTCTCTCTTATATCCATTTTATAACAAAGACCAACGTCAGAGTTTCCCTATAACTGACTGAAACACCAACTTGAAGATCTGATGTTAGCATGGGTCTCAGCTCTGGCAGCATTCAATACTTTTTTCTACTTTGTGGTTGCCCATTTAATAATTCTCGCCATGTCAATAAACTGCGAGGCTGTCACTTCACATGTAAATCTGGAGCCTCTTTCACAAACGTAGTTTGTGAGCACTGCCTAAACCCAGATCTTACTAAATAAGATAACAGAAAATGAATCAAAAAGAGTTTATCAAGTAAAACAGTTTTTGCAGTTTTTCAAAAGTTATTTTTTTTTTCTGTTTATGTCATTGTAGCTTAAATGCCTTTTGATTTTAGACTATTGGTTGATAAAAACAAATGACTGATTAATAACTAGTTGCAAGGTGAATCCATAATGAATCTAGGCATTTGTTACTGCCCAAGACATGGAACAATTGTTTTTGTTTTACCAGCCTGCATTGGATTGAAGCCTTGTTTTAAAGGGAAGTCACTTAGAGATATGATGTTCTCTTTTGAAACTCTTTTTTTTGTTTTCTCTTACTCAGACTCCAGGATTTGCAGTTGTATCTGCCTCAGCTGCAGCACTACAAGCAAACCAGCTCCTCCCTTCTTGACTGGATTGATGACACATCGAAAAGACAGAACGCTCTACAGTCTACCAAGATAGAGAATGTCCAAGCGCTTAAAGACCACATTGCCAACCAGAAGGTCTTCTGTTCAGCACTTCATTGCTATTCATGAGCTTCTTTATTGCACTGACTTGGTTCTACTTCCATGCCTGTTTAATGATCAGATGTCTAACTTCTTTGGTTGCTTTCTCAAGGCTTTGAACACAGAAATCAAGGCGAGGAGGGAGACAGTAGAGAGTGTGCTGAAGGACAATGAGGAATGTGTGAATGCTATCAAAGTAAGTAGGTCATAGTACAATAAATAATCGACTTCAGATTCATAAAGTAAATTAATATTCTGCTTTCCTGCTTGTATTTATTTATTTATTTTTTTACAGGACTATGAAACGGACCTCTCCTCGTACACATCTGGTTTAGAAACTTTGCTCAATGTCCCCTTAAAGAGGACAATGCTGAAGTCTCCTTCAATGGATCTTAATCAGGAGGTATTGAAACCAAAACAGTCTCATTAAAAAAAAAAACACACACACACACACACACACAAAAAAATCCCAAAAAACAGTAGTAACTTTGGGCATTTTGTGACCCACTGGTAACTGAAACCCTTTTATTTCTGTAGGTTAAAGGAGGTGATTATTCAATGAACTTCCCCTAATCAGTGTAGTTATGAGACATTGTATCTAAATTTGTCTTTGTTCTAGGCTATACAACTGCAGACTCGTTACATGGAACTGCTTACAATGTCTGGTGACTACCACAAATTCCTGGGCGAGTTGCTGAAAAACATGGAGGAGCTGAAGGTACAGATCTTCTATGCTTGATTTGAATGCTCGCTGTATATGGGTTTGTGCTGTATCTTATTTTGTGTGTATTACATTTTTGCTTTCTATGTTTTATTTAAACTTACATTAATCATGAAAAAAATGGTGCAGTTTCTGGGAGTTTTTTGCTGTTGCCACCTTTTTACTCACTGTGGAGTCATTTTTCCCTGCAACATAAAGACCTGCAGCTTTATAGAAACAGTACAACAATGAATAGAAGTAGAGAAAACTCAAAAATGTCTTCTGTGCAGTGTTACAAAGCTATATCGTCAAAATCATAAAAACAAAAGTTTAATTTCTTGAATAATTTATTTCACAAAAATGAAAAAATACCTGGAAACAACATGTGCAACATTTTCCCAAATGGTTGCTCCACAGGCTATAAACCCTTTACTGTTTATATTTTTACAACCTCTATAAGCGTTCTTCACACTCTTTGCACGTCAACACTATACAGATATATGACCATTCTGAATGTAAGCTAAGTTTCATCCTCCAAATCCCAATTAGTTTCTTGGCTTTATTTATTCCTGTCACATTTCTACTCACTGTGGGCTTGTTGTTCACTGCAATATAAAGTCCTGCACCTCTATGGAAACAGCACAACCGTGGCTAGATGTCGAAAAGCCATGACAGACTAAGTTCTGACTAATGGTCATATGACAAAAATTCAAAAATTCAGGTGAATGGCAGTCTGTGTTTACACAGAGCAGAGAGGAGACGGCAGGCAAGATTTCGAGGAAAATAAAAACGTACTTGATCGACAAAATAAATGCAGCATGGCTCAAAAACAGTACGCAGAAGATTGTCAGGTAGTTGTTGAAAGATGCATTTAGGATGGTGTAATTTTTTTTTGAGTTTATGTGCAAAGTGTGAGGTTGTAAAAATGTAAATAGAAAAATATTTACAGGATGTGGAGCCATTTTTTTTCAGTATTGGTAACACCTGTGGTGAAAAATGTTCTACATGTTGAGTTTTTGTAAAACAAACAAACAAACAAACAAACAAACAAAAACATCAAAGCAAGTTAAACTTTTTTTAAATATTAATAACTGAATTTTTAATATTTGTGGCATTATAACTGTAATATACTGCAGAAAAGACATTTCTGAGTTCTCTTGTGAAAAAGAGAGTGAAAAATGAGCCCATTGTAAGTAATGGCAAAAAACACCCAGAAACTTTGGGGTTCAGAGGGTGAAGTTACACTAAGCTAAGTTAATGTAACACCTATTAGTGTTGCATTAAGAAACATTATCTTATCTAAAAAAAAAAAAAAGATAAGATAAACTTTATTGATCCCTTACTAGGGAAATTCACAATGACATACATGGACAAAATGACGATAAATGTTC
The DNA here is from genome assembly GCF_000690725.1 of Stegastes partitus. NCBI lineage: Eukaryota > Metazoa > Chordata > Actinopteri > Pomacentridae > Stegastes > Stegastes partitus. The sequence goes on along the minus strand of NW_007577849.1, from coordinate 188,981 downwards.
ATACTAACAAACCGTAAAGCACAGTTCAACTTTTTGCAGTTCATTCTTTTGTTTTACGGCCTGAAGCTTAACAGTTTTGCTTGACCACTCTCATTATCCCCTTTTCCAGCTGTAGTCTGCCCAAATAAACTCATTCAAGTCAGTCATCAAAATGTGCCTGATTCTCTGCATTCATCTTTGCTCTGTCTTGCTTCCAGATTCGAAACACCCGCATTGACCTGTTAGAAGAAGAACTTCGTCTCCTTAGGGAGGATATCCAAGACCGCAATACCAGAAACAAATCACTGGAGGACACTGTTGCTCGTTACCAGCTGGAGCTGTCTCAGTCGCAGGACCAGCTGCTGTCCATGGAGGAGGTGAAGCGAAATACGGCCCTCCAGTGCAATGCCACCAAGGACAGCCTTGACAGTACTCAAAGCAAGCTGTCAGAGCTCAGTGATCAGGTGGCACGTCTCCAGTACTTGCTGGACGAAGAAAAGAGGAAGAGGAAGCTAGCAGAGGAGCGCTATAGTCAGCAGCAGGAGGAATATGAATCGGTATTGAAGAAAAGGCAGAACGAGCTGGAGACGGTCAGCTGGTCCAAGATGGACATCGAGAAGAGTGTGGCAAATAAGGATCACGAGATTGAAAACCTGCGGCGGCAGCTGGATGCTGAAGCTGCAAGGGTCAAGGAGCTACAGACAGATATATCAAAGGTAAGGAGCCAATGCAATATGGAGATCAATAACTTAAAGCTCAGCTATGAATCCCAGATCCAAGTCAGTCGCACAGACATCCAGAGGCTGGCGGTCCAGAGGGACGAGGATACAGCTGAGCTTCAGAGGCAGTATGACAGAATGGAGTCAGAGAGAAGGAGTCTGGAGGAGGAGGTCAGGAGGCTTAGGATGTCCAATAACCAGGCTGAGGATCAAAGGAAGAGATTGGAGGAGGAAGCTCACAGTCAACGGGCTGTGATTGTAGAGGAAGGGCGCAGGAGGAGAGAACTAGAAAGTCAGGTGGAGCTTCTGATGAGTCAGAGGGAGGAGGAAAGCAGCGAGTATAGAGAGGAGCTGGCTGAGGTCATGAACACCCTGCAGGAGAAGGGTGACCAGTTGGCTTATGTCACACACAGTCTAGAGGAAGAGACTCGCAGGAGAAAAACCATAGAAGAAGGGCAGGTTGTACATGAACAGACTGTGGCCCAGCTGCAGGTAAAGCTAACAAGCTCATTGGTGGCTACAACCCAGCTGAGGGAGTACGAGGAGGAACTTCAGAAGATACGTTTGGAGCTTGAGAGAGAGAGTAAAGAGCGAAGCAGAGTGGAGCAAAATATGAGTAGGTTACAGTCACGCATCAAAGACCTACAGGCTGTGAGAGATGAGCTGGAGAGCCAGGTGGAGAATTTGAGGAAGGCTACCCAAGAAGAAGTGGCCAGAAGAAGACAGGTTGAAGCAGAGCTGGAAAAGACCACTACAAACATGACAGAGTATACC
>NW_007577849.1:182235-185694 GCF_000690725.1 Stegastes partitus | reverse complement strand
CAGGCCAGTGAGCGCAGCATTAAAGACTATCGCAACCTGGTCTCAGAGCTCTCCTCAGAGAGGGAGAAACTCACCCTGGAGACTGAGAACATACAAACGCAGGCCACCGAGGTACATGGACGTTTGAAACTTATTCCTGGACTACTCTCGTCTTTCCAAATCAGTCCTACCTTGGAACATTCAAGTAGCAACAGCTGTCCACTCTCTGTAGCTCAATCTTTGCTTGCATGCTGGAACATTTATTGTTCCCCTGTGGATGTATCCCATTTGATAGTCTGATTTGAACGCATGCATGCGTATGTATCTGAATAAGCTTGCATGTCAATTACTGCATGCAAACATAATCTGTGCCTCTCCGTCTGCCAGCCTCTCAAATCCATTGTATCCCTGTCCACAGTCCCTGTCCTGCAAAAATGTGCAGTCTGCATGCTTTTTTGCCTTTACTTCTTTTGCCTAGAATGATGAACTCCGTCAATGACATCACTTCCGCCGGTCCTCTGGTCTCATACAGTTTGACTGTTGTTGATTGTGCTGTAGCTACTTCAGTCTTTGGGACAGATTTTGCAAATTTATAAAACAGCACGAATATACAGTGAAAATATTGACAATTTCTCAAACTTACTAAGGGATCCCGTCTTGCAATATGAAATCAGGTAATCAAGATTGTCACCCATCTATTGGCTTAATATATCAGTGCTGTCTTGCAAGTTTGCAGAATATAGACTTTATCAATAATAATCTAACAAAATCATGGTTAAAATACTTAATTTGGTTGTTTGCATAGTTGTAGTTTCTGTGAAGAATGTAGTGTTAATATAGTTTGTGTCTGCAGGATTGGGAAGGTTGATTTCACAATGGAAAATGAGAGCTTTTAGACATACTTAAGTATTTCTTTCTACTGAATAACTGCCTTTAAAATTTGACCACTAATGGTACCTATATACTTTTACTTCCCAGTCTTGTAAGACCTCTAGCATTATTGATTATTTACTGTTATGTAATATACACAAAAAGTTGTGTTTTTTCTTTGACACTGTAAGTTAACCAGTATGTTTCTGAGTTGACTAACTTTTCTCTCTTTGTTCTTCCTCTACTTTTGCAAATTATTTTTCTACAGACAAGAGCCATGATGCAATCCCTTCAGTCCCAGTACGATGATATTGTGAAGGAGAGAGATGCTCTGTTGCGGAAATTGCAGTTGTCCGAAACGGACAGAGATCACATCCAAAGATTAGAAGAGGAAAACAGTCGCCTTAAACTATCACAAGATTCTGAACTTCGCAATAAGCAACGTCTACAGGAGGAGAACGAGAGGGTGAAGAGGGACTTAAGTTACTGGAAGGACCAATGTGATAGTAAACAGGGAATGATCAGGCAATATGACACAGACAAAGACATACTGGAGAGGGAAAAGAAATCTTTAAAAAGTGAGATTGACCAGTTGATGAGAGACCTCAAGGACGATACAAATAAAGGTAGGTTGTCAGCCATCCCGAGAGAGATGAAAGAGGTCAGTGTCAGACAAATCAAGGAGACTGAGCTGAAGACAACTAGAGCACCCTTGGAAACTTCCACTGCAGTTTTTGATGGAGTTCGCAAGCCAGTCACGGCAAGCCAGTTGCTTGACTGTGGTGTTTTGGACAAACCAACATTTAGCCAGCTTATGAAGGGACACAAGACTGTCCCTGCAGTATCTGTTGACAAAAAAGTCAATCTTAAAGGGACAGGCCCAATAGCAGGGGTGGTAATTGAAGGTCCAAAAAGCCCAGGGTCCATGATGAGACCACTTTGCAAAATGACTTTCACAGAAGCTAAGAAAGAGAATCTCGTCCCACCAGATAGTGTTGACTTGCTACTAGATGCTCAAGCTGCGACAGGCCACATTATTGACCCGAGAACTAATCAGAAGTTGACAGTTGAAGAAGCATGTAATCAAGGTGTGGTTGATGATGAAGACAGAGAAAGGTTGCTTGCAGCAGAAGCTGCAGCTGTAGGATATAGTGGACCTGGCACAAGCAAACCTCTTTCAGTATTCCAGGCCATGGAGAAGGGGCTGATTGACAAGACCACAACACTTCGTCTGTTACAAGCTCAGGAGTCTACGGGAGGCATTCTAGATCCCTTTCTCAGTGTTTTCCTTCCCAAGGACACAGCCATTGAGCGTGATCTAATTGATGATACTGTATGTCGTGCTTTGAGTAAGAGGCCTGAGCTGTACCTGGACCCAGAAAACGAAGAGGGTGTAACCTACAATGCACTGAAGAGGAGATGTAGGGTAGATCCAGACACAGGACTCTTGCTTCTTCCCATTCCTGAGAAGGTGGAACCCTCGAAACTTGTTTTTGATGGTGTTCGGAAACCTGTCACAGCCAACCAGCTGCTTGATTGTGGTGTCCTGGACAAACCAACATTTAAAGATCTAGAAAAGGGCAAGAAAACTGTTCCAGAGGTGTCTGTGGATAAAAAAGTCAGTCTAAAGGGGACTGGACCCATTGCTGGGGTTATAGTTGAGAGTAAAGGCAAAATGTCTTTCACACAAGCCAAGAAACAAATGCTTCTGCCTGATGATAGTGCAGATTTGCTTCTGGAAGCCCAAGCTGCTACAGGTCACATCATTGACCCAAGAACCAATCAGAAGCTGACAGTAGAGGAGGCTTGCGCCACAGGGGTGGTGGATATTCGTGACCAAGACAAATTATTGGCAGCAGAGGCTGCTGCTGTTGGCTATAAGGATCCTACTGCAGCCAAGCCTCTCTCAGTGTTTGAGGCAATGAAGAAGGGACATGTTGACAAAAAGACTGCGCTCCGTCTGCTGCAGGCCCAGGAGTCTGCAGGAGGAATTCTAGATCCCAATCTCAGTGTGTTCCTACCTAAAGAGACAGCTATTAAGCGAAATCTCTTTGATGAAAACCTCAGTCGTGCTTTAAACCAAAATCCTGAATGTTACATTGACCCAGAAACGGAGCATGATGTCAGCTATGGGGATTTGAAGAAAAGATGTAAGATAGAACCTCACACAGGTCTACTACTTCTGCCAATCACTGAGAAACTAGATCCTTCCAAGTTGATCTTTGATGGTGTGCGTAAGCCAGTAACAGCACAGCAACTGCTTGACTGTGGAGTTCTGGACAAACCAACATTTACCCAACTAATAAAAGGAGAGAAAACTGTCCCAGAGGTGTCAGAGGATAAAAAGATTTTTCTAAAGGGGACAGGATCAATTGCTGGTGTGGCCACTGGACCATTAGGGAAAATGTCCTTCTCAGAAGCCAAGAAAAAGATGCTCGTGCCACCAGAAAGTGCAGATTTGCTATTGGAAGCTCAGGCTGCCACAGGCCACATAATAGATCCCGCATCCAATCAGAAGCTGACAGTAGAGGAAGCATGCGCGAGGGGAGTGGTGGACAACAAGGATCGAAATAAACTCTTGGCAGCAGAAGCTGCTGCTGTGGGCTACCA
>NW_007577849.1:180166-180711 GCF_000690725.1 Stegastes partitus | reverse complement strand
CACAGCTATAAAGCGCAACCTTGTGGATGAAGACCTCTGTCGTGCACTAAGCCGTGGTCCTCAGTCTTACCTTGACCCAGACACAGAACGTGATGCCAGCTATGGGGCTTTAAAGAAAAGATGCAAAACAGAGTCTGATACAGGCCTCATGCTTCTGACAATCACTGAGAGGAAAGACCCTTCAAAACTGATGTTTGATGGTGTCCGCAAGCCAGTCTCAGCAGAACAACTGTTTGATTGTGGGGTCCTGGACAAACCAACAGTTACTCAGCTAATGAAGGGGGAGAAAACTGTCCCACAGGTGTCAGAGGATAAAAAGATTTTTCTAAAGGGGACAGGATCAATTGCTGGTGTGGCAGCTGGACCATCAGGGAAAATGTCCTTTTCAGAGGCCAAGAAAAGGATGCTCGTGCCATCAGAAAGTGCAGATTTGCTATTGGAAGCTCAGGCTGCCACAGGCCACATAATAGATCCCATATCTAATCAGAAGCTGACAGTAGAGGAAGCATGTGCGAGAGGAGTGGTGGACAACAAGGATCAAGATA
>NW_007577849.1:153090-178846 GCF_000690725.1 Stegastes partitus | reverse complement strand
AGAAAATGATGCTCATGGCACCAGAAAGTGCAGATTTGCTATTGGAAGCTCAGGCTGCCACAGGCCACATAATAGATCCCACATCCAATCAGAAGCTGACAGTAGAGGAAGCATGTGCAAGGGGAGTGGTGGACAACAAGGATCGAGACAAACTCTTGAAAGCAGAAGCTGCTGCTGTGGGCTACCGGGAGCCCAACACAGCTAAACCTCTTTCAGTGTTTGAGGCCATGAAGAAGGGACATGTTGACAAAAAGACTGCGCTCCGTCTGCTGCAGGCCCAGGAGTCTGCAGGAGGAATTCTAGATCCTAACATCAGTGTGTTCCTTCCCAAAGACACAGCTATAAAGCGTAACCTCATGGATGAAGACCTCTGTCGTGCACTAAGCCATGGTCCTCCGTGTTACCTTGACCCAGACACAGAACGTGATGCCAGTTATGGGGATTTGAAGAAAAGATGCAAAACAGAGCCTCGCACAGGCCTGATACTTCTGCCAATCACTGAGAGGAAAGACCCTTCAAAACTGATGTTTGATGGTGTCTGCAAGCCAGTCTCAGCACAGCAGTTGTTTGAATGTGGGGTCCTTGACAAGCCAACATTTAACCAACTAGTGAAAGGGGAGAAAACTGTCCCAGAGGTGTCTTTGGATAAAAAGGTATTTCTAAAGGGGACCGGGGCAGTTGCTGGTGTTGCAGCTGGACCTTTAAAGAAAATGTCTTTTACTGAGGCAAAAAAACTGAAAATCATGACGTCTATCAGTGCTGACATGCTCTTGGATGCTCAGGCAGCCACAGGCCACATCATAGACCCCAGAACTAATCAGAAGCTGACAGTAAAAGACGCATGTGCCCGAGGAGTAGTGAAAAAGGAGGATGAATCAAGGTTATGTGCAGCTGAAGCTGCTGCTATAGGTTACATGGAACCACATACTGCCAAGCTTCTCTCCGCTGGCCAGGCCATGAAGAAAGGAATAATAGACAAGGACACAGCTCTACGTGTACTTCAGGCTCAAGTGTCTGTAGGGGGTATTTTGGACCCTGTTCTTAGTGTCTTCCTACCCAAAGACATTGCTAAGGAAAGGGATCTCATCGATGAAACCCTATCCCATGCCTTGAATCAGTCTCCGGAGTGTTATCTGGACCCAGACACCCAACAAACAACTACATATGTGTGTCTGAAGAAAAAATGTAAAGTTGATCCAAGCACAGGTCTTTTGCTTCTCCCTGAACCTAAAAAGCCATTAACTGTTCAGGGGATTAGGGGCCAGGTGTCAGTCACAGATTTGGTGGATGCAAACCTGCTGAAACAGTCTGATGTGGATCAATTGAGAGAAGGAAGACTGACAAGCCAAGACATTGAAGACCGCCTGAGCTCCTACCTGGGGGGCTCCACCTGCATAGCAGGAGTCTATGATGAGGCCAGTGGTAAGGTGCTGCCAGTCTATCAAGCGATGAAAGATGAACTGTTGCCACGTGGAACCACTCTAGAACTGCTTGAGGCCCAGGCTGCCTCAGGTTTTATAATGGATCCTGTCAACAACCTATACCTGACTGTTAGTGATGCCTACCATAGAGGACTGTTTGGGCCAGAGTTTAAGGACAAACTCCTAGAAGCAGAAATGGCTGTGACTGGTTACAAACTGCCTGGTACAGACAATATACTCTCTCTCTTTCAGGCAATAGAGAGAGGTCTAGTGGAGAGAGGTCAGGGACTTCGTCTACTTGAGGCCCAAATTGCCAGTGGAGGTATCATTGATCCTAAACAGAGCCATCGTATTGATGTAAACATAGCCCACAAGAGAGGCTACTTTGATGATAAAATGAACAAGATCCTGGCTGATCAGGCTGCTGGTAAAAAAGGTTTCTGTGACCCTAACACAGAGGAAAATCTAACCTATCTGGAGCTTAAGAAACGATGTATAACAGACAAGAAGACTGGCCTCATCCTTTTGCCTATCAATGAAAAGACAAAACAAAAATCAACACAGAAAAACACTCTAAGAAAAAGGAGAGTGGTAATCGTGGACCCAGAGACTAAAAAAGAGATGACAGTGCGTGAAGCATTTGACAAAGGGTATATTGACCATGAAACCTTCGTTGAACTGTCCATGCAGGAGTGTGAGTGGCAAGAGGTCACTATCACTGCTCCAGATGGTTCCACACGAATGGTTTTCATTGACAAGAAAACTGGAAGAGAGTATGACATTACTGAGCTGCTTAAAAAGAAAGTAATCAGTGAATCAGTTCTCCAACAGTACCGTACACAAAGCATCACCCTTACTGCATTTGCAGATATCATTACCAATAAGATTGGACGTGGATCATCCTCATTATCATCATTGCTTTCATCATCATCAGCAATTCCAAGATCATCAGCTGCCACAGGCACTTCTTCAGTGACATCTACATCAACGTCAAGACCATTAATGTCGTTGGGTACGTCTTCCATGACATCATCAACTACAAAAACATCAGAAGCCTCAGTTCCATCTTCGCTGAAATCATCATCATCATCATCATCATCATCATCATCAGCTGTGTCAAGACCCTTATCACCTACCTTTGCCAAGATGACCACAACAAGAACTACCACGATCACAGAGCGAGGCTCCGCAATCAGTAGTGCTGTTCGAGACTCACCTGACTCTTTCAAGCATATATCAAGCATGTCTGTCACTTTGGCATCCCCTGATGAAGCAGTGGGTGAACAGGAACCGGTGGGTGCCATTTTTGACACAGACAATGTGGAGAAGATATCTATCACAGAGGCTTTAAATCGTGATCTTGTGGATTCCATAACTGCCCAGAGACTGCTTGAGGCCCAAGCCTGCACTGGAGGAATTGTCAATCCTGCAAATGGTGATAGGCTCGGCATCCAGGAGGCCGCACAATTGGGCATAATACATGATGACATGGTTACTAAGCTCAAACCTGCCCAGAAAGCCTATATTGGCTTTGAGGATGTAAAAACAAGAAAGAAGATGTCTGCTGCTCAGGCTTTGAAGGAGATGTGGCTGCCATATGAGGCAGGGCAGAGATTCATGGAGTTTCAAGTTGTAACAGGAGGGCTTTATGATCCAGAAGTAGGTTGCAGAAGAACCATAGAAGATGCTTTGAAAATGGGCTGGCTGGATGGGAGAGCAGCCCAGAAACTCCAAGATATGAAAAACCACCCAAAGCTCCTAACATGCCCTAAGAGCAAGCTTAAGATATCCTACAAAGAGGCCCTGGACAACTGCCTGGTAGAGGAAAGCACTGGGGTGAAAATGCTCCAGGCATCATCTGTTTCTTCCAGAGGAATCAGCAGTCCATACAATGTTGCTTCTGCCCCAGGATCCACCACAGGTTCCAGGAGTGGCTCACGGCGAAGCTCCCGCAGGGCCAGTTTGGATCTTGGCTCCCCCACCTCCTCATCAACTGGTCGCTACAGTCTTACAAACGTCACCAACTTTCCCTTCTATAAATAAAACTAAAACAAAAAAAGGTCATGCACAGACATATTTGCAAATAAATCACAATTGGTTAGAATATTTTCAATGCTCAAAAAAGATTAGTGGAAAATGTGCGTGTTTGTGCAGAGTAATGTTCTAAATTCTTGCATAGTTTTAGATTTAAGCTTAGGTGTTGTTGTGCTTAAAAATGCTACAGTTCAAATAATCAGAATAATGAACACTACCAGGATATTGTTTTGAAAATGGACAAAAAGACTAAAGGCAGGCGTGTTAAGGTGTTTGGATTGAAGATAAAGTTTATGTTAATGTAGCTGTTAGTAACCCAGAATGGGCTTTGACATGATTACCATATTATTTGTATGCATACACATACTTTAATTTTTAACAAAACAAAGACAACAAAAATGTACTTTCTTGATGCTTTTAATAGATAACATAATGGTACTTACAAATACCTGACATCAAAAATATGTTACCTGCCTGTTTTTTGTGGGGAGGGATGCTAAATTGGGTTGCATTTATGGGCTTTACTGCTGTTTTTTCCTCAATCAGATAAGCATTGGTTTGCTACTGTTTAGTGCTTCCAGTTTTGTAACAGTTTTGCTACTCTCTCAAAATAAAACCTGAGTCTTTTGCTCATGTGTATTCGTGACTTCTAATTTGTGTTCATGCAGAATCCAACCAGTTTTTCTCGCTACATGTCAGATATAGTTATTGCTCAGCTTGTATGAAACTATTGTTGTAGATCATAACTTGAAAGGGATATATTATGTACTGGTACTAACAACATGTAAAAGGTGTTATTAGCAATAAGGCAAATATTCTGCCATACAGAGGCAAAGTGCAGTATGTGCAATTTTTCTCTTTGGCTTTGACAGTATTGTCTCTTAACAAATAAAATTTTTGGATAAGTTAGAATTCTAAACTGAGAGCAAAATGCAGTATATTTATATCTCATGCTGGAGCCAGACCAGGTGAGCTAAATCCCCATGACCCCATGGGTGAAGCTGAACTCCACCCACCAAGCTCCTGAAGGGATACGCCTAGTATAGCTCTCCCTAATTGTTGACACAGAAACTCCACTCATAGCACAGGTTCGTCCAAGCTGTCCAAATTTAAAAATGGACACCCTGGGTACCAAAGAAAGTCCTTTGACAGCACAGCTGGAGAAAAGATTACACTGAGTATAAGTGGCAACAAGACATAGAACAAACCAAGTGGGGCAGTACAAAACATAAAACATTTACATGACAGGGCCAACTCCCTGTCCCCACAGCACTCAAAACAATACATCAAGTCACTATCTACATCCAAATCCAATATCTATGACACTAAACAGAAAGGTAGCCAACTTTTACCATTAAATATGTCTAAAATAACAACTCCAAAGTCTTGAATGTCAGTGAGCATCCATTTAAACCAAATGGCAGCTTATGCCAAAAAAAAAAAGAGTTTCCCCCAACCTGGTCAACAAACAACAACTATAACTAACTAGGGAGGGGAGAACATACATAAGTTATAACCAAAAATAAGGCCTTACACACTTAGCAGCTGTCTTCATGTTATGCCAATAACATTGTACTGTATTAGCTTATTGCAGCACTAGCTAACTAGCTAAGCATCACTGGGTAATGGTGATTTAAGATTATTTTTATGGAAAGATTTTAAATATCAACTCATACACATGGGTAAGTTATAACTTGTGTCCAAGGCCCATCAAGTCTAAATTAATTGATCGCAATCAAAACATTTGAAAATCCAAAACAATTTAACATTCATACTGCAAAGTCTAAGCAACACCAAAAGTTGAAAATCAAGTTGATATTATTCACAAGTAACACGTTTGTAGATCAAATCGACCCATGCAGAAAGCTTTATCCCAGAATCGTTGGGGAAAACACCCCTTTTGAAAATTTTTCATTTCGTTTTATAATAACAAAGCTGTAATCTGTTATATTTTCATTAAATTTTCTATTTGTTCACTTAATCATACTTCTTGTGTACATGTTATGTTGATATTCAATGTCACCCTGGGTTACCTTTTTGTGTCTGATCTGCTGGAGAAATAAAGAAGAAAAAACACTTTTATTCTGTTGCTTTTATGGGAAGAAGTTATCGCGGGTTTTCAAAATAAAGATCCTCGCTTGTTTCATGCTTTTATTTGGGGGGGGCAAATGCAGTGCTGTTAATATTGAGATCCACGTGTTAACAGCGTCACCTCTGAAATCGATGCCTGCAACTATACAGTAAAGTGCCTTTTTAAAAACAGACCCTGAATGTGACAACGAAGCTATTCTAAAATCCCTTCACACTAAAATTATTTTCTATATATAACATTATTCAGTTCGCTAGGAATTTTATTTTGATAGTGTCACCCGGAGGTATTTTGATGACAACAACAGTTAGCATGTACTGTCAGCGGATGTCGTCAGTGTAATTTAGGATATTTATGTGTTGTACAGCTCATGTGGCGTCCAGCTAAACGCCATGTAGTGGTTTAAAAGATATTGTAAACCTCAGCGAAGAAACTCTCCAGAAATGTTTTAGCTTGTCGGTTATATGTTGAAGATAGCGTTAGCTTGTAGGCTGAAGTTATGTAGCAACTAACTGTAACTTACACAAACACTACGAACTGGAAACGTCGTGAAACACACTAAGGTAGGCGTCTAGTGAACAAGTCACCTGGTAATTAGTCGTATCTTTAAAATAATTGACTTTGCCGCCTTCACAGCGTTGTTTTCAGCATCCGTCTTTGTTAACTCCTGCTTATTTGTAGCCTCCATTGTCCAGGTCAAATAATGGCTGATGACCCTCAGAGAAATTTTCGTTCTGCATATTATGAGAAAGTGGGCTTCAGAGGAGTGGAGGAGAAGAAATCACTGGAGATATTGCTCAAGGATAATCCTCTGGGTAGGTAACTGTTCATGTTCACCAACGTGCAGTGAAATCCTGGGTGTCAGACTTTGATGAGTTTTCTGCAAAGCAATCACAACATTTAACCTGTTAACAGAGTGACATCCCAGTAAGATAATCTTCTGTATTGCAAGGAAAACATTTAGAATGCAGGACACTGTCAGGTAATTCTAGCCATGACAATCCCATTTAAAGCCAATATTTCACATGTGTAAATCCCTCTCATACATATGCCCTTTCTTGGCAAGGGATACCTAAGATCTTGGTTTCATCATGTTGTTAAATTGATGGCGTTCTGTCATTCAGACACAGGCCACTTTTGCGTCAGTGTTCCTTCATTTACCAGTGAAAGAGAGACAAGCTCACAGCATGATGTGACAGTGTTTGCAATAGCCTCTTATGTTGTGAGTAATGTTTTCCAGTTCTCAAGATCCCATAAATGTTCACTGAGGTTGCCGTCAGGTGACTGTGGAGGAAAGTCTTTGACAGTCAGCATACCTTAGTCTTCTTTGCTCTTTAAGTAGTTTTTACAAAGCTTTAAGATGTGTTTACTGTACTCTAAAATGCTGGTATGTCCCACCCCAAGAGTTTAGTCTTGTTTCCCTTCTTGAGAAATGCTTTGGAGACAGTACTCCTCCTCTGAGATCACTGCTGGACAGACGTATTTTAACGGGACTTTGTGTATCTGTAATGGTGTTCTATCTATCTATCTATCTATCTATCTATCTATCTATCTATCTATCTATCTATCTATCTATCTAAGTGATTAAAACTAGATGTATTGATCTTCTAACAGCATTCTTGCTTCTGGTCTGCCTAATTGTATTTTGAAGACAATCGATCCAGTTTCTACAAATTGTTTCAGGGTTCCATGCACTGTCCTCTTAAAAACCTTCAGTCTGGCCATCATGCTTAAGCCCCTTTTTGCTGAACAGTGACTGCAATATACTATATATATACTTGAACAAGCCTAATGAAATACCAGATGAGTTTTTGCTTTTCTCTTTCAGATCTAGAGAAGCTGAGCACCTTCAGTCAGAGGTTCCCCCTCCCCTCCATGTATAGGATTCATGTGTGGAAGGTACTGTTGGGTAAGAAATACACATAACCAGTCACGCACACCATTGAAGGTGTTTCCACACACCTCAAATCCAATCTATAGTAACCATGCTGATAGGAATAGATGAACCAGATAAAATCAACAGTATATCTTAAAACTGGTTTTCAAATATTGAAGAAGAAGAAGAAGAAGCTTTGGTGTCATTGTACAAAAAAGAAATACAACGAAATTTTGTTTGGCCTTGTCTTTGTAGCAGATAATATGGTCACAGTTTGTTGTTGCAGTAATTGCCACTTTAAAATGAAACAGTTGTGAGCCACAGCATAGACATATGCAGACTGTTAAGTGGACGATGTTCATGACTAGAGCTTCCCCTCCAGCTTATGCTCTGTTTGATAATGGTGGAATATTCAGTCTACACATTTTATGACCTTTACATTATTTGGAATTGCTCCTGGTGGATTTCTTTTCATGATGGTTCATGATGTAATCTGGCCTAAAAAGGACAATGAAATATTCACTCAAAGGAATCGGTTTTAATCCATGTATCTGTTGAAAACCTTCCAGTGTCCACGCTCCCTGATTCCTATTCTGCTGTCCCTCCAGGCATCCTGCCTCCCCACAGTGACTCGCATGCTCTGGTTGGAGGCTACAGAAAGGAGCAGTATCAGGATATCTTTGAGGCCCTGGAGGTGATGAGGTACATCAACTCCTCCACACCTTCCACCCACGTCTACCTGCGCATGTTCCAGCTGGAGAGCCAGGTCCTCCCACGGTGCTCCGAGACCTCGCCCCCAGTAAGATGAAGCCTATAAAGTGATATTGTCATATCTGAGATGGAATGGATACAGCATCAGACAGGAACATTAGATGATGTATAGGGCAGTGAAGCTGCAGCTAGCACCTCGATTGCAGTTCAAGGTCAAACTGAACCAGACATGTGGGATTTGATATTGCAGTTGTCCTTGAGATGTTCTAGTGACGGTCCTAAATGCAGAACTAATTACAGAAAAAATTAGGAATGTTAGGCTGTGATGTGGCAATACATTAAAAAAATATGGATTTAACTGTATTTCATTGGATAGCAACCATCAGCAGGAATATATGAAGACAACAGGGTTTTTAAGTAATATGTATATTGTATGAAAAGCACTGATATGAACATTTGTTTAAAATTGATGCGTCAATCTTGCAGACAGTAAAACAATCAGGGGGGTGTTGATCTGTGTGTTGATCTAGTAGCTGCATTCGTTCAGACCTGCAGCTGTCGTTTACATTTGTTCATAGGCATGATTGAACATTTTTGCTGGAGTTCTTCCAGATTACATCATAGTAATGACCTGAGTCTGCTGTATCTTAAGGGGCAAATGGTAGTGAGAGAATGGTGTGTTCAGATCAGTTAGTAAGTGGCCTACAGATTTTGTATCATCAAATAGCATCTCATTATAAATCATTGCTGAACTGATCTATAATTAGTGGAAACCACACAGATAATGAAGTTGGCAGCTTTTCATTATGATTGGCGCACAGTTACAGAACCCTAAAGATTAAGCCATGCATAGATTAATATTAGAACATCACTTGCAACCATGATGACATCAGTACCTGACTAAGGAGATACAGTTGTGTGCATAGTTAACCAAGGAAATCACACAGACTTGTATTTGGCAGAGGGATTATGTCTTAGTCACCCACAGTTACTTATTCTTAATTGTAATGTTTCGAGTTAGAATTTGTGTACACAATGTATGTATTTCACGATGTGCAATAGCTTTTTTTGGTTTCAGGATGAGGAGAATGAAGACTTCCTGTCCATCGGCCGAGCCATGGAAGAGATTGTAGATGATCCTGTTGACTGTTATTGGCTGATCAAGTGTTTTGTAAATCAGTTCCACACAAAGTTTGGAGATTCAATACCACACCTTGTAAGTACTATATTTCAGTGGATAGTAAAATGTAGTTTCAAAAAAGTCGTTTCATTACAACATATGCACAGGGCTCACTGACTGAACATTTGTAGTTGTTCAGTTAAAAGATTGTATATTGTATTGCTCACTCAGAAAGCTTGTAATGCTCAGATCATTTTATTTATCTTTATGGCTTGATCTTACTTCTCAGAAGACTTTTTAGGAAATCTGGTTTATTTATTTATTTTTTTTAAGTTGTGCACTGAAAAGTTAAAGGTTGTTGATTTCTCTTGAGTGCAAATGTTAACTACAACCATTTGTGACAAACTATCAGAGAAGAGATGATGCTAGTGGATGTGCGTCCAGTTCCACAATGATATTTATACAACAGAACCAGACGTATGTGCAGACTAATATATCCTTGTACATATTTCTACCTTTGTGCAAGTTTAGTTGGGAATTTACAAATAGTTTAAACATGCATCATGGCAATCGGTGATGAGAGAGATACAAATCGCAGTACACAGGGGGATGGAGCCTATCCCAGCTGACATTTGGCGAGAGGTGGGGCACAGGTCGCCTGTCACAGAGCTAACGGACAGTGACAGACTGCCATACACGCTCACACTCACACCTAGGACACCAAATTTAGAATCACTAATTAACCTACCATGCATGTGTTTGGATTGTGGGAGGAAGCTTGAACGGCTGGAGACAACACATGCAGTCACAGGTAGAACATGCAAACTCTACACAGAACCTTCTTGCTGTGAGGCGACACTGCAAACCACTTCATCGCCACCCCACATCAGGGATTATAGTGTAAATGTAGTTTAGTCTCATAAAGTTCTCATGACCTAGGAGTTTAGATCACATTGGTTTTGTATGTGCATCACTATAAATTACATGTGTTGTTTACTCCTGTTTGGACTCTTCTTTTCTCGTGTAGCCAAAGAGCCTGGAGCATTATCTGAGTCAGGAGGAACCTCGACTTCTAAACCATCTGAAGAACACAGGGGCCCTGGCTCAGCTACCCTACAGCCTCTGGTTCAGACGCTGCTTCGCTGGCTGCCTGCCTGAATCGAGCCTGCAGAGGTCTGTTTTGATCACTCCAGATGCCCATCATTTCACCATACATTGACTGAGCCAGCACAGCAAGGATTCACATATTTTCTTGACAGTATTTTTTGTAGCATAACTGTTTTTGCTGTTAAGGCTATTTAAAAAAAACTCTCTTTGGTGAGCTACTAAGAGACAAGTAACATCTGGAGGCCTGACATTTTAATGCATGCCTCCCACATTTTGCAGGTGTTTACAAGCCAGCCATTAATTTACAATCTCAACTCTGATTGATTTGTTGGAAACAAAGTAGTTCATTTCTCACGGGGTCTGTTTCTGTGCAGCATTTGTCTTATTCAAATAGCAACAGTGCTTCAGTTACAGCATGTGGAATTATAAAGTCACTGCTGTTGACAATTTTTAAGGACTCTTACCAGTTTAGTAGAGTGTAAACCACTTCTGTACGAATGTTTAACAGAATCAAAGCAAGTACAAACTGGTGTTCTTCTGGTTGTTGCTTCTGTATGTTAGGATGTTTGCATATTTTTCAACCTCTTTACATTCGACATAAGGCTGCTGGGCATCTTTTTTGATGATTCAAATTTCAGTTTACTAAGAATGGTCCGTCCCAACTGCAACTGACGCAATTATCTCACTGTGCACAGCGATGGTGCTTGTGTTGATTCCCACAAAAAAAATCTCTTTTTAATCATCCATGAAAGCATTTTACTTTAGTCTTTTTCTTACATGGGATATGTAGCACCACTGACTTCATCCTCTGTGAAACTGACAGCATTCTCTCATGTAGACATAAGTCAAAGCTCAACCTGAGGACAGCCGCTATGTTACAAATGGTTTAACTACAGCTGATAAACTGACTCTGTCCAATGTGAAGAAAAGTAAAGTTGCTGTTTGATCCTGATAAATCCTGTCCCCATGTCGGATATAATTTACAATTATAAGTAAGGAAAGGAAATGACTGCTCTTATGCCATGTGCACAAATCTCTCACTTTGGAGACACTCATAAGGATCGATTGCTGTTGGGACTTTTGCAGACATAAAGCCAAATGGATAGAATCGCATTTCTGAAAGGGACTTAGTGAGAGTCGAAGTTGTCTTTATGTTGAAATGCACCATTATTGTGATATATAGTTCACCTAAGCACTCAGTCGTCATGCCTGTCCAAAGCTAAGATGTCTCTTTCATGATTATTATATGCTCAAGACAGCAGACCTTAAATCCCTTCGACTGGTCTAATTGTTGAACTGTCTTTAGGGTGTGGGACAAGGTGATCAGTGGCTCGTGTAAGATCTTGGTGTTTGTGGCCCTGGAGATCCTGCTCAGCTATAAGATCATATTGATGGGCATCAACCGTTCAGAGGGTGTGGTCAAGTTCTTGTGCAATGTAAGTAAATGATGACACTATTGTAGTAGAAGTGTGTGTACCTTGATTTTAACAACAACAGCATTCAGTAGTGTCTCACAGGCCATATTTTTTACTGCCACTAAAATGCTGGCAAAAAAAAATAACACAAGTATCAGTGATGCTTCATTGTAAGACTCTGACCTGTTTCAAGTATAAAAAAGTAAATGAACTCTCTGAACTCTAAGTATTTACTCAGAGTGGGCTTATTTTTCCCTGCAATATGAAGTCGTGAAATTCTATGGAAACTGCAAAACCATGGCTAGAAGCAGAGAGAACTATGAAATGTCTTTTGTGCAGTATGACACAGTTATGTCATGACTCATAAAAGAAGAAAAAAAATAAGTTGCATTTCTTTAAATATTGTTGCAACTGGAAGAAAAATACAATCATGAAAAAAAAATCAACTGTTCCCAAATATTACCAATAGTGGGGGAAAAAAGTGTACATGATGCAGATATTTTACTATTTGCCTTTTTAATTTGTTTCCATTGTTTACGAAAAGTCCCTGAATTTTTTTGTCACTTGACTGTTGGTCACAGCTGAATGATTAATGGCTTGATGGGTGAAGTAGTGCAGAATTTTTTGTTGCTTACAACTTTTTAATGTGATATGTAAAGTGGGGTGATTTTGATAAAATATCACGACGGAACATTATGTCATAGATGAGGAGTTTGAAAGTTAAAAATCCAGAAATTTGTTTTGTTTTTACAGTTTCTGGCTCTGATAAATGGGACAACTTTAGTGAGAACAAGTCTTTCAGACCCATGGGCATGTTTTAGGGTTGAGAGGGTTAAAGACGAAAAACACATTTATCATTGAATTAACTATTAAGTCCAGCAGGGCGATTTAAGCTTTAGAATTACACAAAATAATGCTGCTTTTTTGTGTTTTTGACAACTCTGAGGACACAGCCTACTTGTTTGAATAAAAGCTGTTGGAAATGTCACTTAATAGAATTGACCAGTGTTTGTGTAATTTACCTTAGTGTGAAGAGAGTAGTTGCAGGTTCTAGACGTCCTTGTTTGGATCAAAGGGCATGCGTAGCCAAGGAAGTCTTATGCTGAACCAAATGGTTCAGGATGCATCATTACCCCCAATGTTTCCCCACCACACAGAAATAAATAGCTTCTGCCCTTGTAGGTGCTCTGTGTAACCTTTGCGTACTGAACCTGTCTCTTCCAGATACCGCAGGAAAACACAGACGCTATTGTGACTAAAGCCATTGACTTGTGGCACAAGTATTGTGGCACTCCAATGCATGCTGTATAGCCACATTAAGCCAGACAAGGACAATATCTGGGGCAAAGGTGAGATGCTTTCTCAGAATCCACCAGAAGTCCACAAAGAGACTGTGTCGTTGACCATCCATTGGGCTTCGTCTCTGCATGACTGAACTGGAAACTCATCGCAGGTGACTACTGATAAGCAAGAGGACACTGGAGCCACTTTTCACATTGACAAGTCGACTTCCAGCTTTCCCCTGAGGACATTCAATCTGTACTGGGAAAGAGACTTGAGTTGACATGAGCACTGTAAACAACTACTGCACAGAGTGGATGATGAGCTGTTCATTGAAGCATGTGTGTGAATTTCACATGGAACCTGTTTGTAAAAAGACAAGGAAGCACAAACTTATTTTTTTTAATAAGTTTCTTTCTTTAAGAAACTGCATACATCATAGAAGACTCACAATAAATTAATACCCACATGCAGTTTTTCTGCTTTACAAAAAACATTTGAAAAGCCTCTTACTTTCTATGTACATCCTCTTAGTATTCTGAGAATATCTTTCTCTCAAAACATTTTTAAATGTACAAGTGACAGTAACATTACTGATTCTTGTACACAACCATACACACACACATACTTTCACACACACTATCATAATACACACTCAACAGAGCAACACGTTCTCCTCAATTATATGGTCAAAACTGCCAAATCATGGACCCAGTATGAACCATTTCCTTATTTTGTACCATAAAAGACCCCACAATAAACAATGAAGTACAAAAAAAAAAAAAGTCTACTTTCTTTTAATTCAGCAGAGAACTCAGTAACATTTGACTGTGTCTACAGATAATATTCTGTATCAAATGAACAAGGTGTTTTGGCAACTTTTAATTTCCCTGTAAACAATACTGTAGGCACAGTGACACAGTGAGTTACTGAACTCTCAACAGCAGTCAGTCTGGGATGCATTCAAGGTCACGACCTCCACAGCAAGTCAAGTTGCTTTGGTTTAAAATGGGAATTTAAAGTCTAAAAAAAAAAAAAATGTCAGAGCTCTTGAATGAAGCCCATAAACAGATGGACGAGTAAGGAGAGAATCTGAAATTATTGCTCAATTGATTGACGTGACTGTTAGGAGGTTGAAATTTATACTGTTACGTTTTGTGTAGAGAGCATTTTGGGAGTTTGATTATGGTTATAGGACAATTTGGCTTTCAATTCAGCTGCCTTCAACAGTTTACATTGTTGTACATATTTTCATTCCTCTGGCAAATGACAAACAATGCCTAAGATGTCATCTGTGAGCAAACACACGTACATCCCCAAGGAAAGACGATGTCCAGTAGAGAAAGTAGAAGTAAGAACATGGTAAAGGCAAGAAAATAATAATAAAGAGAAAACAAAGCCCTATCTTCCCTTCATACCATTCCCATCCTTGAAATTGGCACAGATTCTGTGTTTGACCTCCAGTGGCCTTGTTCAAAAACAGAAGTGCTGCAAGGTAAACATATCGCCACCTCTTCATCATAAAAAAATGACAATTAAAAGCTTTTGAATATCAAGAAGTCTGCAAAATCTCCACTGAGGGGAGATGACAGTCGAAAGTTTAATCCATATTAAAGTTCTCTTCTCCCATTTCCCGTAATGGCTCAAAATCACGCGTTGAGGACAACCCGTCAGTTTGAAGTTGACGCTGGAGAGCGTTAGCAGTACGAGGGCAGCAGGTAGCAGTCGGAACACTTGAGGCTTCTCTGGGAGTATAAAAAACATGGCCGAGGTCTGACTGAGCCGTTTTACGGTCGGTGAAACCTACAAGGAGAAACCATGAAGAGAAAGTGACTACGTTTCAAGAAATGCTCGCAGTGTAGACTGTCTTAGAATGAAAAATCTTAAAGTTCTTGTCCTGACATTGTTGAAACCCTAACTCATCTCTGTGTATCAACGTTTTCTACATGTAGATAATCACTTCCCTGCCTTTAAAAGGGCTTAACCATACACCTTTGCCTCCTTTTGAATGTGCCGTTCTGTTTATAGTAACTCTACTACTTGCCTACAACTTTGCCTAAACACTGTAAAACTGCTCTGTGCTACATAATGGCAGGCTGTAATATTGCAGTAATCCAGCCAAACATGTCTCAGCCGGAAACCCATTATGAAGAAGAGGAACCGCGAATTGTACGCGGTTACCTACAAGTCAATCTATCAGAATGATAGGCTGCATTTCAAATTAAGTTATTTTCCCTTTCAGTATGTACTACAGCTCCCCTTACAAAGCATGCACTGTTGTATGCTATATACATACAACTGGGACACACTACTTCATCACAATCGTGTGCCTACACTTTGAATGTCTTGGTCTTGTATCTATCTCAATCTTTGGTGTGAAATGAGCTGTCATCCGTCTCTGTGTTACTGGCTTCTCAAGCTTGTTCATACTAGTATGAGAAACTGACGTCTGTGAAGAATCTTCAGAATGGCCAGAAAAGCACTTTCTGATTTTCTATATCACTATTCTCCTTCCAAATCTTTCTTTAACTTTGAAAGTGTACAGTCGAATTATTCCAGTATTACAACTTGCCATTGTATAGCCTAGAGGACTTTTACAGTATTTGAGCAAAGTCAAAGGCTAGCTGGTGTGCCCCAGCTGAAGTGAGGGGTAGGCGGAGAGAGAGATCCACACATTCTAAAAGAGGCAATGGTGTAGAATCATTTTATAGACAAAAGTTCTAAATATGTCACTCTGATACAGGGATGAGTTTCTGGGAATTTAATTAATGACCGGAGAGAAAATTTCATACAGAAATTCATGAATCCAGAGGATGAATACCCTGATATTTTATTGAAAAAAATATTCACTTCTGTTTACAATAGAATACCTCTAAAACAAACAACGTAATTCCAGTAAGCTTTATTTGTACTTTGGTGTTCATGCTGACATGGTGTTATTTTATAGCCCGTTTAACAGAGCTGAATCTGAAGCATTTTTCCACCATTATGTTGAGACGTCTGTAGCTCTTCTTGCAGAGCTGGAGTTACTGTAGCTGTCAGAAATTCCCTGACTTGAAATTACAACTAGGAGGGTAATTTGAAATTTTCACACTTGGCTGCTCATAATTATGGCCCTAACAATTTGACAGGAGCACAGCCCAGATACAGCAGAGGCTGGCACAGTGAAGCTTGAAAAGCTTGAACTGATAAAAGTTAAACCGGGGCTAAAAATGTAATCTGAGATTTTTTGAAACTCCCAATAAAACAAAACATTCCAACATAACTGCTATTCTAATGTATAAACTTTAAATTTTTTTGTAATGAGCATTAGAGCCTTATGAGGCCTGTTGCGCATCCACAGAGTATTGTGTCACAAGTCAGTAAGCAAGAGTGTAACTTCACCTGGTCAGATGTCGGCTCGACTCATGCACCTCCATCTCTGTGCTTTTAAATTCATTCAGCTCCTTTCTAATGGCAGCCTGCACAATACACAAAGAAACTCAGACTTAGTAAGTACATATACACAGACATCACACAGTTAAATATTCCTTAGTTTTGTTGTGGGTTTGTGTTAGGGGAACCTTGTCAGCAGCTGTGAGCCGAGTCCATGGCTTGTCTGCTCTCCTGTCGTAGTCCTGAGCCTCGGCCACCTCCACGTAGTCACTGAAGCGGATGAGGATCTTGGCCTCCCTCAGTTCCTCGACTGTGGGCCTCTGGCTGAGCTGCGAGATGGAAGACCTCGTTAATTCACTAAATGTTGACGGCATGCGTGTTAACAAGTCTGTGTAGAAAAGATGTTTTAAGTATCATACTTCTGAGTGAAAAGCAGCTGGTTCATTTCTCTTTTTTGGTGTAAGAAATTAACCATATCTTTTTTCCTTTCTCGTATATGTACGGTCTTTCATTGATTTTGAACATATCTATGATTCTCCAATGTGTCTAGAGACCTGCAAAATATGAGTAAAGACCATCCTATTATTTATTTTCTTTCTCCATAAATCAGAACGTGCCTCTGAACAAGCCTTTCAGGTTTGCAGCCTGCTGTGATGTCACAACAGGACAAGCACTTCTCGGCTGGCTCCTCCTCCTCTGAGCTCCTCACTGCATCCCTCACTGTATCTGCAACCATCTTTCTAAAAGAGGTGTGGGCAGCTGCAGCTCAGTTGGATGTAAAGCTACAAACACTGAAACAGTGTGGTTGACACCCAGCTAAAACCAGGGGTGTGATAGAATGTCCCATCTGTGCTGTATTGTAAGCTGAAACTTGAAATACACATTCTGGAGACATGCAGAACTTACATTAACTTGTTAAGATGGACACAACAGCAGACCTTTTATATCTGTGAAGCACTGATAATGAAGAAAGATCTATTTTTTCAAAAAAATACCAGAAACCACACAAAGTTATGCAATACTGCCAAAAGTGAACAATTCTCTAAATCCTTCTTGTAATAATACATTTTGTTTACTTTCTAAAGAAAACTAAAATTTTGCCTCTGCACTTGGATCTGCATCAAAATGTAATACAATTATAGCCTAGGTGAAATTGTATGACTTTTTCACCCAATTAAGTAGAGTAGTTTAAAAGAAAAGTTTGAAGTTGTCTTGTCTTTTAATGCTTACTGATACTAAATAATAATCACTTGCTCCTTGGCTCATGGCTTAATGTCCTTTTATTTTTATTTTCATTTGATAAAGAGAAAACAAATAGATGTAAACTTAAACCCTTGCAGCTTCAGTGAAAAAACGCATATAAGTTAAATTGAAATATTAACTATTTAAATCATGTAAATTTGGAGGATATAGTGCAATTATTATTCTACAATAATTAAATCATCATTACTGTGGCAGCCACTGAACAATAGCAGGGACAGTCCTGAGATGTCAGTGGAGATGATCACACACACGCACACAAAACCAGATGATGTAATTGATAATACTATCATCTTTTTAAAGGGCTAAAATCTGAAGGGTGGCAGCTCAGTCACCAAGGCAACCGTGCTAATATTTGTAGTTTGGGTTATGAACTAACCATGTGAACATGCTGATCAAAGACTTTCTGTCCATATCCCCTCTGCCTTACCTTTCTTGATAAATGTCTCTTGATCTCTCTCTTCTCCTCCTGCTCCTCCAGATCATTTCGAGCTGGAAGGAACGGCAGAAAGGCCTCGATCACACACAGCAGTAATTAATATTCCATTTTTTTTGCCTCTTATATTATGCAAAGCAACTTACGTTTCAGTATGTTCCTCTGTTCCAGCTCCTCCGCTGTCGGCCTTTGACTCAGTCGCCTGAAAAGAAAAGAATGAATCTATTTTAGAAAACCTATTTTTAAATAATTTTTAGGTTTTGTGTGTGAATGCTTCCAGATCATCTTTATTGTATTTGACTCATGCAAAATCTTACGCAAGAGATTTTACTCCTGTGGACAGACTGGGCAGAGAAGCTGACTGTGCATGTACTGTCAGTTTTATGAGGTAGTATTTTGTGGATTTACAGAGTGTGTAGGCGCTGACTCAGAGAGAATACAAAGGTAGGATGACTGATAGTGAGCGAGAACAGGAGGAGGATAGAAGAAGCAGGATGCCAAAACAGGAGGCTGTGGCCACGGAGAGGGTGAATAGATCAGCCAGAGGAGGAGGAAAATGTTTTCTGAGTTGTTTCTCTCCTGAGCAGGATAACGAAACGCTACCAGTGTGGCTACTCAACGAATGTTAAGATGTTGTATTGTGTATATCAGTATAAACATATCTGAGCAATATTACGTAACAGGGTGTTCTGATATACTAAAGCTGGAGTGTCAAATTCTCAGCAAGGTCCATTAGTATCTGTAACAGAACATCTCAAGTGCATTATTGTGCTTATCAAAGGAACATTTTATTAACACATTAATCAATAAAGAAAATGGTAAAATGTATACAATCATAAATACTCTACTCATGTTGAAATAAAAAACAGTCATATTTTGTGACAAAATTGTTTTTGATGTTGGAATGAATTCTGAATAATTACAATTCAGCTTGCATGATTATTTTTGGAAACATATTTGTGTCTGTTATTGTGGCTTCTACTTAAATTCGATTCACCTTCAGTCTTGATACCACATGCTGTACTGTACTAGTACATGTCCTGCTCTTCACCTTTAATCTCTCAGCTCTGCCTCCTCCCAGCATTATGACTCATCATCCATCATCTGCTCCCTGTAGCAGCCAGGTCACATCTATCACAGCTCACATGGGCTGAAACACTTTGCAGGTGACTGGGTCTGCATGTGGAGTACTGTGGGTACGTATAAGACGCGCATGCTGACGTATGTGATAGCTCGAGTGACTCGTTGCCACGCCAGCGTGCATGCTGGTAATCCGGTGGCTCACCTGGTCAGTTTGGTGGCTGTTTGTTGTCGGGATTCGAGCCGCTCCTGGTCCGACTGCAGCGGCAGGATGTTTTTCTCCTCCAGCTCCCTCTTTGATGGACGGTTACTCAGCTTGATGGCCAGAGAGTCTTTTCGTAAAACCTTCATGGCTAGTGTGCCTTCAAGCATACGACAGGGGAAATGGATGTAAAGTGTCATCTCAGCTGAACATTTCCAGGAGGTTGATCTCTCACTTTATGGGCTGATTGTAAAGAGTGCATACAGATTTTCTTTTTGTGCTTCATGTCATTTTTGTACCTATACATCATAGAAATGAAAGCCAAAAAAAAAAAAAAAAAAAAGATATCAGGAGTTCCCCAAAGGCAAATTTAGATACTAGATGATGATCTAAAGAGACAACATTATGCTACTTAACAGGTTGTTTCTCTGAGGCTTAACATATTTCATAAAAATGTAACTTAAAATGTAAAGTTACATAAAATAAATTTTTGTGTAAGTTTATAACTGACATTAGTGTACTGGGTACTAAGGCACTGCACCTCCACTGCTGGTATTGCAATGTCCTTTCTGGGTGTGGAATAAGGCGACTCTATGCTCACATGCTAGCCATAACAACTTGATATGGCTGTGTGTTTTTTAGTTTGTTGTGGAGTCCACCTGCCTGCTAGTAGCCAAAGAAAGTCAATTACTGCAGCTTTAAAGAATCCGTACTCTGCGTTTTTGGTTTTTCCCTTTTATTCTATGTGTTAAACCTTTTTTTTTTTGCGCATGTACAAACTCTGCAATCTTACAAAACCCAACGTACACACCAAAGGGAGTTATTCTGTCCCACACAAATCTCTGCTCCCTACCTGGCTGAAATGCCACGTTTAGAGGAGAGGCTTTTCTTCCTTTACTTAGCTATGTCACCATGTAACACCTGTTTTAAGGTCGCTGCATTGGCTCCTCGTCCGTTTCAGGATCGATTTTAAGGTTCTTTTATTGGTTTATAAGTGTCTTAAAGGCCTTGCGCCCAGCTATTTATCTGAACTGCTTTTACCATATCGACCCTCGCGGATCCTGAGGTCCTCCGGCAGTGGCCTTTTATCCATTCCAGCAGCAAGAACTAGAACCCACGGTGAGGCGGCATTTAGCCACTACGGCCCTCACCTGTGGAACAGCCTGCCGGAGAGTCTCAGGACTGCAGAGACTGTCAATACTTTTAAAAGAAGGTTAAAGACGCACCTTTTTAATCAGGCTTTTAATTGAACTTTACTTCTTTTATATTCTTGTCATTTATTTATATTTTATCTTTGTATTTTATCTTTATGTATTTACTCTTTTAACTTTTATTCTATCTTACATAAGGCCTTTCATTCTTAAAGTTTTTAGTTTTAATTCCAGTGTTTCCTTAGGGGGGTCCTCCACACTGGGGGTTGTGTGCGGTCTGCTGCTGGGGGTGCTGTCTGCAGGTCCTCTCGGCCGGCTGGTTGGGGGGCTCCCCACCTCGTTATGGGGATCCCCCTGTCTGCCAGGTCGGGGGTCCGGGCGCTGGCGCCCCCAGTAGTCATGGTCTGCAACTCCTCCTGGTGTGGACGGCCCCAATGGTAGCGTTTCCCACAATCCCTCAGTGCCATGCCATGCCTCTTTTAGTCTCGTGGTGAGTGTGTGCGTCTGTGTGTGCGCAACTTCATTTGTTGTATGTGTATGTGTATGCATGAAGGGTGGGAGGGACAGGTTTATTTTATTTTTTTAAATGTTGTAATGTTTTTAAATGTTGTAATAGTTTTTAAATGCTTTGTTGTTTTTAAATGTTGTAAAGCACTTTGTGCTGTTGTTGAACATGAAAAGCGCTATACAAATAAAATTTGATTGATTGATTGATTGACTTGTATAATGCCTGCCTAGTGGCTAATTTGGCAACATCTTCAATCCAGAACCCTTATCAGATATGGGATACGTAACATTGCTACTTCAATCTGTTAATGTTCCTAGAGGCTTCATTCAGACACCACATGTGCAAGATTTTCATATACGCTAGATTTGACTGGACATAAGGTGATGTTTGGAGATTCTTAAATGGATTCTGCTTCGGTCTGATGCTGTTTGGGGACCAATATTGTTGCTAAAATGTGCTAAACATCCTCCCCTAAATCACTTTACGTAAGTTGAAGTACACTGTGTTTGTGTGTTCCTATCCCTTATGGCTGAAAGTCATATTGAAATGTTACTTGGTCTGACCCAGTGAAATTGCTGTTAGGAGTTTTTGGGAAACGTGAAGCCGACGCATTCAGTTGCTATAAGATTAACGAAAAGTAATCCATGTCTGAAAGTTCTGGGGTTCTAGTAGCTGACCAATCAGAACAGACTGGGCTTTTTAGGAGGGGGGCCCTAAAGAGACAGCAATAATGGAGCATTACAGACAGAGGGGAAGAAGATGTGCTGCAGCAATGCACAGTATGAGGAAAAAAAAAGTTTTTTTGGTGTTTTTTTTTAACATTAAAGCATTTAAAAATCTGCTAGTGGCTCCCAAAAATAATATTACGAAGCAGTCATGGCGCATAATATGGACTCTTCAATGTGACTGTACTTTTCGTTTTTGTCTTCTTACACTTCCTGCTGGGAAACATAAGACAAATCCCTGGAGAGACCCACATAGCACAGTCCTTTTTCCCTTTTCTCATGTATTATATAGTTGTTTTTTTTTGCGAAATACACCCCAGTATACATAATGCTGGTGTGATAAATAATTCATATCTCTGATTATTAACTGCAGGTCTGAATACTTGAAGCCTGTAGTTGGTGCAGCCATAAGGAGACACACACACACACACACACGCTCATACGTGACATATGTAGATGCACCCGCTTCATAAATATGTATTATTATTAACAAGAGGCGACAGTTGAAGGACACAGACACTGGAACCACTGCTGCTACAGTATTGATTGGCCTCAGTTAATTAGATGAACAGCAGCGAGATGCTTCCAGAAACTGTCAGACTCCCTGAACGGGAATCCCACAGCGGAAAAGAAAGATGCTTACTTGTAAACAGTGTATCATCCTCATCTTCTTCCTCATCTTCCTCTTCATCCTCATCATCTTCTTCCTCATCCTCATCTTCCTCCTCCTCCTCCTCTTCCTCGTCCTTGTACATACCCGGCAGGTCCTCGTAGTCGGCCTCATTGGGGAGGTTCTCTTTGTCATCGTCACACTCAATCATCACCGTGGGAACAGCGTGCATCATGGAACTGCAGGTTGGTGGGAAAGAGCAAAAGGTCACATGTATGCTCGCTGTACCGTGAAGTCGGTTTAAATAGTAAAATAACACGAGAGGAGCTCCACGGAAGAGCATGAAAGAGTCAATGTACAGTCAAATTCTTTGGTTTTGTGAATCTGATGTGTCACAAAATTTGTTTACAATAAATTCCATCCAATCAAGGAAGGAACAAGTGCAAGACAAAAACAATGTTGTTTGTACAAATAAACAAGTCTATACCCAAAAAACACATGAGTAGGCTCTTCCATGAACATGACCTCCTGCCTAAGGGAGAGCCTGGCTGGCAGAAAATGAATCCTCAGACAAGCAACCAATCATACTGATGGATGTGGAGGTGTGGAGTCGAGGAGCAGAGGGGGTGGAGCCAATATGCTTCCATTCGAGACTGCGGGTGATGAAATCAACAGAGTTTTCCATGCGTGACATCGTGTCGATGACAGTATTTTTCTTTCTTCATGCACTGCAGCATACAGTTCACCAGACTTCATGGTGACGTCTTCAATTGTCTTGTTTTGTCTGACCAACATCAAAAATGCATTTTTTTTTCAGTTTATCATCACAGTACATGAATGACACCAATAAATTGTACAACTTTTCTTAAAAGATTATTCATTAAAGCTAAGGGTATGAGATAATTTTCTTCAGCAAATGTTAAAATCACCCTGCTGGATTTTTAAAAGCAAAGGCTTGCTGTGTATGGAGTTGTACCATTATCAGACTGCATGCTTTTTGTGCTCACTTAGTCAGATCAGCTGACATTGTAAAATCAGGCCAGGGAAAGTAAAAATTGGTTGTTTTCAAAAATGACACGCTACACAGGATAAAACAACAAATGCTTTTACATTTCGATTCATCCCAAACACCACACATCTGTAAAAATCAAGCAGTTACTAGTCTAACATCATGTAATTTGCAATATGAAAACAAAACTAATGCTAAAACAACAGAACAAGTCTTTAACCACTGTCTCACACATTATTTATCAAATTGAATCGACACTATCTAAGCTTTAGAAAAACAAATGAACACAAAATGAAATGTTGAGTTCATAAACAATATCTAAACCCCTCCTCTGTACAACACTCGCTGTGGTAAAGTTGGACAACAAGATTTAAATTTTTACTGCTAGTATGTATTGATTCAGTGCATTGGTTAGTAGTCTCCTTGATATCTACTAATCAATATTGTTCTAAACCCCAAAAAAAGAGCATATCTGTTGACCCCCAGTAGCAGCTGCTTTAAAAACATTACATTTTAGAGCTGCAGTGAGAAGTTAATCATTTAGTTGATCAAAAGTAAATTAATGGCAGCAATAGTTTTGATAGAACATTGTAAGCACAACAGACAAATATCTAATGGTTCCAGCTTCTAAAATGTGAGACATGATAGTAAAATGACTGTATTTGGATCCGTTGGTCAAACAGAACTAGACATCCAATAGTGTCCCCTCAGGATGCAGAAAATTTTAGGAAACCTTTTTCACTTTTTTCTGACATTTTGTGGACATAGGAATAACTGATTCATGAAGAAAATAATCAGCAGAGTAATCAGTAATGAAAAAGCTCTGTGCGCCTCTGTCCACAGATTGTGTGATCCTCACCTCTCAAACCTCTGCATGGTGAGGGCCAGGGTCTTGTTGAGCTCCTCTATGATCCGGCTGGGCGGGTGGAGAGGAACAGGAAGTGTCCCGTACGGCAGCGAGTGTCCACCCATCGGAGCATGGCTGGGAGGGCCGGGGCACTTCTGGAAGGCGATCGAAGAGGGCTCCATGCTCCCTGCAGGTACGGAGATCATGAGCTTCTTTGGAGGTAGAGGAGGAGATAACTTAACCGACATACATGGCAACTTCACAGGGGCGGCGTCTGCATGAGAGGGAGGATGTAACAGAGTTAGGCATGCCAACACAAACGCAGTTAAGAGTGTGAATGAAGACATGCTGACCTGTAATATGATTAGGTAGCCTGTTGAAAGGTTTGGGTGGTAGAGCAGGAGGTTGTTTGTGTAGCGTTGGAGGTCTGGAGAGGCTTGATTCAGCGCCATCACCTGGATACATCGAGGACTTCTTTGTGGGCGGAGCCTGGCTGGACTTCTGGCCGTAGTCCTGTTGACATGCACCATCACTGGGCATTTGAAACTCCAGTGATCCTGAAGAATAAAATAAAGGCGTCAGAGGCCATAATGTGTCAAATAAGTGATGAGGTAACAGTGGTGCTGAGGCTGTGCTGCCTACCTACAGCTGCTGCTGCTCCTTCCATCAGCTCAGTACCTTCAGACTCTGATAGGCTGGAGCCGAGCACCGGAGATCGACCATTTTCCATCTTCACCTCTTCCCGCATAGCTGGAGATGCGCCATCTATAGAGAAAGACAAAGCAGGAACAGACGAAGAGGGATATCATATCTGAGAAACTGCAACTAGAAAACCTTAAAATGAAAATGGCCAAAATAAAGTGATCAATCTACAAATTGTTTCAGCGCTACAACATTGTTCTGCGTGTTGTTTGTCACCTTGGTTGTGTGCACTCTCACCTTTCTCATACACCTCCTTCAGGAGTCCTTTCTTGATGAGCTCCTCTCTGCTCTGGCGAGTGGACATTTTCCTCTCCAACACTGAGGGAACATGAGGAACGTGGTGTCAAATCGACAACAGCAAAGAGAAACCCGGTGTGCGTGATACTAAAAATGTTATGTTAGAATGTTATAATGTTGGATTAGTGCTGAGGAGTGTGTCAGCTGCAGCAGCTGTTTGTTTGGACTTGCTGCTTCCATCATTGTTGCCCAGCAATAATCTTGTGACTGAACATCTGAGCTACACACAGACTTCACAACCAGCCAGCTGATCATGTGACAGAGCCACTGCGAATATTGTGGTGCTAATGCTGGCTGCTGTGTTGCTGTCTGTCATGACCCGGCTCAGGAGGTCACAACAAAAAAGGAAGAACACCATGATAAACATTTAAATAATTATTCATTAAATCAAATATGACCAAATTAGGTAGCCAAACCAAACCTTGGTGTGCCTGTTGAGAAAGTCAGAGTAGAGAGAAAGAGAGTTAGAGCAACTGCAGGACTTAAGTAACTTCATCACA
>NW_007577849.1:132649-152620 GCF_000690725.1 Stegastes partitus | reverse complement strand
GCTACCAACTGCGCCACCTTGCAGCCGTCATTATTATTATTGCTGAAATTATTGTTGAAATCAACATAATCTAACTACTGAGTCTCGCTACAGCAGGCAAAGATATATATGTGTATGCCTTTTATGTGAAGGAACTGAATTCAGAGCCTTTTAAGACGTGGATTCGTTGATAAACTTCTTCTTTTCAGTCATATTTTTTTTTCTTGTGGTGAACCCTATTTAAACCTAGAAATACATTCTTTAAATAAAAGCTATACTGACTCTCTCTGTATGAGACCATACTGTGCCATGTATATCCACGTAAATTAATGCACCTTGACTGAATGATGGCTGAGCTCCAACAAAAACACATGGTGCGCGCAACATGCAGCCACCTGTGTGTATGTGTGTGCTATGGAATGTATATTGTGTGTTACTTGGATTCAGAGTAAGGAAGAAGGTTTCAGGAGGAAGAAAAAGAATTAAAAATGGAGCTGCTGTGACAGCTGGGAGAACAGCTTGCTGTAGGAAACCTCTCTTCACCCCTCTGCTGTGTGTTTGTGTCTCTCACTGAGAACAGGATGTAAAACTGTTCAGCCAGCTGAAAAACAACAACAGCGTTCATTTTTACAGCCAAATCAAACGCTTTCTTCTGTTTCACAGCTTAGAACCCAGAGAATATTGTAGCTCTGAGCCAAACATATGTAACAACACTCACATTTGCTCAGATGAAGGGGCATTGCTCTGGATGGAGAGGTAATTTACGATTGCCGAGACAACACAGTGGCTGACAGCCTCCATTTAAAGCTAATTTGTTGCTGCAGTGAACATTAATTATTGACTCTTCCACACAGCTGTTGTGTTTGCATCTCTGATCAACACTGTAATTAACAGCTTTTAGCCATAATGTTTAAAGCGAGAGAAATAAACATAAATTGTGTAAACGAGCTGTACAATTTGCTGTACAGCTCATTTGTTACTACATATGTTATTACAGATACCTGGCTATCTGTACTTATTCTTTGGTCTTCGTAACCTGTTTTTTTTTTTCTTCTTTTGTTTATATAACTTTTTTTAATTTTTTTTATCTCCTCTAACTCCAAATCTCTTAGTATCCAATAGAAAAAAAAGACTTAATATGAGTACAAAAGCTTTCATATCTTTTTACAAAAGCAAGTCTGCATTTGTAAGCATCACATGTCAAACAGTAAGACAACACTTTGCTAAACAATCAGTTGGATATGGATATGAATATGGATTATGAGTTGCATCTGAGATCTACACTGTTCACCTTTCGTCTTGGAGGTTTTCCTTAAAGTGTTGAATACTGATGCTTCTCAGTGACTTTCTTGTTTCACTACCATGTCAGGCTGTATATTTCCATGTATTGTTATCTTAAACGCAATGACTATGTGAGAACTCCTTCACTATTCACTTTATAGTTCAATATGTGTGTATGCAGTATCTACTGGCTAGGGAGAATTATTTTACCTGGTTGTGCTCAAATTATCCACAGTGCATTAGATAATAGTCACTAACTAATCATGCTTTGTGCAGACAGGGAAAAAGGTAAATTTAGAAGCTGCCAGGAGAAAGAAATGACCTTGGTGAGGACCAAAAACTGCTCTTTCCAGTCTGCCATCTGACAGACTTCATAATTAAACTGAATTCATTATGTGAACAGTGACTGACCTTGGACACAGCTTGTGTCAGACCTGGCAGCACCATCACAAACCAATTCTATTTCCACCTGTGGCCATTTAAAGGACTACAGGACAATGATTGAAATAAGCTGACAGTATATCAACTTTGTGTTACCCATAACTATTTATGGTCCGTTTAGCTCAAGTCAACTAAAGCTTGCTCTGATGTTAACACCAGACTGCCGAGGCTTGGCAGTGATGATGGTCTGGTTGATGAAGCAGCAGCATGCAGCTGACCTGAAGTTTCTCCCTGTTTGACAAGCCTCACACAACCACAATCATACACAGCAGAGGTTTGCTGCAGCCCCTATATCACCCCCTGCTCTGCAGCTCAGCACCGCTGAGCTCGCATTCATCAACGCTACTGTTGCTAGGTGCAACAGGGAGACATTCATCTACTGTCAGATGTGAGGGAGGCATATTAAAGGGAACCTATTATGCTCATTTCTAGCTCTATATTTACATTTTGAGTAGTACATTTTGACTCCAGTTGAGTAGTTTTGCATGATTCACATTTAATATATACATAAATTATTTATCTGATTCCAGATCTTTATGCAGCCTCTCAGTTCATTCACTGTTCATTCACTAGTAGGGCTACTGTAATTTGTCTGCGTAGTCGATAATGTATGGTTTTTACTTAAAAAATAACGCTTTAAGACAATTCAATAATTAATATTTTTAGTTTGCATGACTATGTAATGGCTGCACCATGACGTCTGCGGTTTTAGTCTGCATTCAGTGAACAGTAAGACCAGTAAGACTCTGAACTGATTCAGTTCAGTGTCCCAGTTCAGTTTCCAAAGACCCAAGACTTCGAAAGAATTGGAGTATTTCAAATAATCACAGAACACTTTGTACACTGTACAAAGTTTTGGTAGAATACCACAGCAGCACAGCAGAATGTACAAGCACTTGAACAGAAAACACAGAGATGACATTCAGTGTGGAGTTGCTGTACATCGGTTTGCTTCTCTCCTGCTCTCCGTGCTCACATACACTGTATTTTATTATAGCTGAATGTTTTCAGACAAATATAATGAAATCCAGACCGATATGTGGATCTATGAAACTACAAATCACTGAACACGAGTTAAAGAAAATAGCTGTGCTGTGAGTTTGGTTGTATTTTCAGAGATTTTAAAGTTGTT
Organism: Stegastes partitus; assembly: GCF_000690725.1. NCBI lineage: Eukaryota > Metazoa > Chordata > Actinopteri > Pomacentridae > Stegastes > Stegastes partitus. The sequence continues at coordinate 149,787 of NW_007577849.1, read as the reverse complement.
ACCAAAGCAGAAGAACAACTACACAATAGTGGATTTTAAGGGCAGAGCAGCTAAAGCAACGCCTTAAATATACACACTGAACTTTTTCACTTTGTCAAGGGGTTTAATCAAAACTTTGAACTTCATTTGGACTTGCACTACTGACTTAAATAATAAGACACCTTCTACATTTTTATCATGTTAAAGTTTCCGGTTTTGCACATTATTGTAGTTAACCTTTCTTGAAATTCAACACGGCGCTGCGTTATACAATGACGTACAGTTTATCACAATAAAATTATGTCTAGTAAAATGACGTTTGAAGCAAATAAAATAATTGTTTACATTAATCAACTAATCTGTAAAATAGTTCGAAGATAGTAGGAAAATAGTCATTAGTGGCAGCTCTGTATTTAAGGCTCCCCTTCTTGAAGGCCAGCATCCTTCTCTTTGCTTCTTCTTCTCATCGTCTTGTAAGTGTGGAAAAAATCCACAGCAACACAGATGACAGCACAAAGTCTCAGTTTGGAAAATACGTTGCTCATACCCTGCTTGTCATGTGGCATAACAGTGGATTTATTCTGTTAATTTCAAACTATATATAAAACTGATTCTTCATATGCTCCTGTTAAGTGGAAATGAGCCGAAGGCCTGCTGAAGTGGAATGCACCTTCCAAAAATACCAAAGGTGACAGAGCTAGTGGAGTGTGCTGGTTGTTCTATCACAAAACTACAGGAATGTATCTCCCTGCACCGTCAGGTATTTGTGTTTTTGTTATTTTGTCACAATGATTTCTTTTACATGCATTTACTTTATTATTAGGACATGTGGCCAATATTTAATATGAACCTCCAACACCGCAACATGATGCGCAGGACAGAAAATGAGGAAAACCATCTTATCTTAATACAGGGAGGAAGAGGAGCACAAGTGAGTGGTGATGGAGGTGTGAGGTTGACAGTGTTTTGGTTCTCACCTGCAGAGGTCTGCTTGAACTTCTCACTCTTTTTCTTCCTCCATTTCCACGGTTTGAACAGGCGTCCCAGAGTGGCGAATTTGCTGCGCCGACGGATGGGAGGCGTGTGCGTGCCTGGTACCAGCGAATCGGAGCGCATCGCCGCCAACCTCTCTACCTCCTCGGCTGGAAAACACAGTGAGAAGCATTAAGCTTGTTAAGGTTTGATGGTGTTTTTGTGAAAGCACACGAATAGCAGAATTAAAATGTATTATTACAAGGCATTTATTTGGAGTTTTTGTTATATAATTTGCAAAAGAAAAAGGTACAGAGTAGCAACGACTACGATTATTAATCTATAATAATAATAATCGTCGTGGTGACCGTAAGTCCATGAATCTCAAACTATTGCTGTAAGATGTCCTACCCTCCAATGACTCCTTCATTTTCAGATAAAATCTATATACCACACTCATAAATTTCATCTGTCACACCCATATTGACAGAGTTACTCAGAAAAATCAATCTTGCCTCGACCGGAATATTTTTGCTGCTACAGTGCAGTTCCATGTGTATAAGCTTTAAAAATAACGCTGAATGACACATAATTTTAGGTCGTTTTAAAAGGTCAGTTCAAATGAGGCACTAAGTAAATATTTAGTTACTGTGCTGCATATTTATTGTGATAATGGACTTCTTAAATCCACAGTTAACACAAGCAGGACATCACTAGTGTTTGCTTCAAATGTCAAGGGATGTACTCTGCCAGGGGGCTGTGCATAATCAAGTCAGGTAAAGCTTATTTGGATCGCTCTTAATCACAGTTAATGTGTCAGGTGGCTCCACCAGCAGAGGCCTTATGTAACAAAGACGAAGAAAAAAAAAAAAAAAACACGCTTCGCTGAGGAAAAAATGGGAGAAAAACACCAGGATGGGTCTGACAGAGAAAGAGAGAGAGGGTAAATAAATGTGGACACGAAATAGAACTTAAACAGAATGTAAACAAGAGTGCAGCGAATATCTACGAGACATTCAAACAGAAATATAAGCTTCTCCAGCTGGGAGTCTTCCCTCCTCCATGTTTTTCATTCACTGTCTCCCTCTGAGCTGTAATTCCCTCCGCCCCACAGGGAGTTGTCTGAAAGTAATCAAGCTGGAGGCCCCTCTATGCAGCGTGCTCCAGTTTTCCATTTGAAATTACACCTTTCCCATTACGCACAACATCCTCTGCAGAACAAGGGCATGATGCTGGAGCCGGCAGCCACAGATGGAAAAAAAAAACAAAAGGAACATTTCAGCAGGCAGTGGTGGATGGAAACACACACACACCAGCAGACACACACTGCACACGCTACAGCAGAATAGATAAAGATACATACACATGCACACTGACACAGACACGTGGTAATTTGGGATTTTTCAAAATATCGTAGAAGGAAAACTGAGGACAAAACCTATTGTTACAGCAAATACTGAAGAACTGCTGAGAGTTTGTAGGCTCACGTATCACCCTAATTTCTGCAGAAATAAGCCAGTGTGAGGAATATAAAAAACATGTGGAGTCTGAACTTTAACAAACATTTGGTGAAATTTGTAGGAATAGAGGTGCAAAACTTATTTGTGAAAGGAGTTCTGTTACTCCTCAACAACACTGATGGACATTTTTCACCATTTTCTGACACTTTGTGGGTCAAACAACCAATCAGTGAATTGAGAAAACAACCGATAGACTAATCAAAAAGAAAAACAAGCATTAGTTGCAGCCCTGTAAATGATGAGAAACAGTTTAGAAAAAAAAAATGTTTGGGTATAAAAAAATACTCAAGAATCAAAAGAGTGAGGGAAAAAAAACAAAAAAAAAAACCCCCACTGTTATGCTTCATTTCAGCAGCATTCAACTACATCAGCAAAGCAGCTTATGAGACATCCAGCTAACCAAAAGACCAATAACCTCTTCTTTTTTTTCTTTCTTTTATTAGAAAGCTCCTGACTTCTGAAAACATTTCCGCTAAAGAGAGTGAAACCAAAAATAAAATCAGTCAGTGTCAGCGGTTGGACGGAAAACTAAACTGACTGTAAACCAGCAAGCAGCTGCAGACAGGAGGAGATGTCAGCCTTAAGGTGGCCTTGTTACAAGAGAGATGTCAGTTCAAATCTGCACCAGCTCAGCAGCTACCATTGAGCGGCCCTTCAACAACAACATCCATCCCCCCCGCCCTGCCTCTGCCTCCCTCCCTGCTGCTCAGCAGACAGGTTGAGTCTGTGGTTGGTCTCTGTAGCACCCTGGTGTGAATGTCAGAGAGCTCACAGAAACCTTCCCTGCACAAATAAAGGGGAACGTTCTCTAAACGTGAAACATGTCCAGCACCAACGACAATCATTTCAGAAGTGCAGCAAAGTCATTTGGCTACAAAACACTTGAACTATGCAGCTCCAGCTGACCAGAAATGGCCTTTTTCATTTCCTTTAATGTATTAGATGACAGTTCGGAGGGATTCCCACTATGCTCATCTTTTGTCTCTGGAAACACAATGAAGGTGTCTCGTTCCTCCCGGTGCCGTCCGACCCCCCAGCGGTGAGTCAGAGGGCTCGGACTCACACTGCAGGGCGACATTCTTTCAGTCTGACCCCAGGTCTGTTATCTCGCTGCTGCCTCAAAACACTGACTCAGTCAACAACAAGCTCCAAAACAACTCAGATGAGCCAAACACGAGGCGATGCTGGCAGGGCGGAAGAAGCAGCTCACTTCATTAGATGACTAAAGTTCCTGGTTGATTCATGTTTTTAGATTTGTTTGGGTTTTTTTTTTTTTGTCTTGTTATTGGGAATGACCTGGAATAAATCAATGCTGCAGAGTTGTGTTTTGGATTGAGTGGACAATAGATTTTCGGCATCAATCCTCAACCTGACTGTATTGATCTGTAAACACTTTGACAGATCTTTCAATTAATCACATAAATTCTGTGACAGTCCAGTGGGGAGTTCTGCAGTCATGAGCAGCCTGGATGACTGTGAGAATGGTGACGGTGGTGCTAAAACTATGAGCCCATTTCTTGATTAGCTGGTTGACTGATAATTAATGGGCAAGAATTTTAGCAACTGATGAGGTTAAGCTGCTTTGCAAACATTTGACGCTTTACATACTGAATATCTTTGACTTCTAGTCTGACAAAATTTTATTTATTTTTTTACAGTTTTCTCACATTTGATCAACTATATAATCCACATATAACATAACAAACATTCAGGTTATTCCTACAACATTTAAATCAACTGTTCTGCAGACAGGCAGTAATACTGGAGAGAGATCTAATTTAATCAACTGATTAATTGCACAAATTCTATAATGCACTATTATCTAGAGCTGCAACTATTAATCAATTAGTTGCCGACCATCTAAGTATTCATCAGTTCTCATAATAAATTCATTGGTTTGAGTAATGCTTTTTTAAAAAAGAGAAATAGTCATAATATCTGATTCCAGCCTCCTAATTTTGAATATTTTCTGGTTTATGAATATCAAGACACTGGAGGATGTCATGTTGGGCTTTGGAAAACACTGCCCAACTTATTTCACATTTCATGGACCAAACAATTGATTAATCGAGGAAACAACAGTCAGCCTAATCATCAACTAAAGTAATGGTTAGTTGCATCCTTACTACTGATCTATAGCACATTACTTGAGTCCGAGCGTCCAAAGATGCTGTGACAGCGGTGACACTCTTCCATGAATTGATCAATCGATTGACAGAAAGCAGCAATGCTGATAATTTATTAATGATTTAAGCCATTCAAGCCAATAACAGCCTCTGCATGCTGTGTTCCAGCCTCTCTGTAATAAAGATGTGCAGCTCCTCTCTGTCTTCCATCACTGTGAACTGAATCTCTTTGTGTGCACTGTTAGATTTAAAGCTGTGGCCTAGAGCTTACTTGAGGCAGTTTTTAGGACATTTTATAGACTAAACACAGAGTGGATTAGTAACAAAAAACACAGATTAAAGCAGAGTGATAATAATCATTAACTGAAGACCTCATTATGGTCAAATAAGTCTTTTTTTTCTTTTTTTGAAAGAAAAAAACTGCAGATAAGCGGACATCACTTCTATGGACAGATAATACTGGGATCAGATGTTTCAGTTAAACCAACTACAGCATTAATTACAGCAGTGTTGGATGGGATGATGGGTCAGTATCTACTTTCAGAAGACTCAAGGAACCAAAACGCACACAAGGAACCAAAACTAAACACAAAGCCTGAATCTGAAATCATGTGCTACACCAACTCCAGTAACTCAGAGACAGCAGCTGTAACAACACTGACTGAAGAAGAACACGCTTTAAGCAGCACTGAGCTCCTTTAAGGTCACTTTAAAGGTAAATCGCTACACACGGGGACACTGAGGGCTGATGTGCTGCCCCAGATGCTGTCAGCCTCCCCGGCAGGCAGGGAGCGGTCCGACGCATGACAGGGATCATTTCCAAACACAGCAGTAAAACCTCCTCCTGTCTGCTCTGCTAGTCTCACCGTCCAGCGGCTCCGCTCCCCGGCAGTTGCTGCAGATGTGTTTGATCTCTTTTCCGATCTGACAGTGGATCATGAACGGCATGTTGTTGTTGTTGGTGGCGGGCTGGTGGTGCTGGTGCTGCTGCTGCTGCCTGCCGGAGCTGTTGCGGGACTTGATCCTTGCCAGGCAGAAGGCTTTCCTTCTCTTCCTCGGCTTCTCCTCCTCGGACGCGGGGACCACGGAGGATGGGGTGTCGGTGGGAGACCCGGATCCGGACCATGAACGCCTCACGTCGCCTCCACAGACCGCCATGTTTGCACTGGACTGCAGGGCTGGACCCTCTGCCCTCTGCTTCTCTGAGAGAGATTTCAAACGGTCTGCAGCGCCATTCGATGCTGTCAAGTCAGCCATCACACAAACACATTGCCGGACAGCTTCTACAAAATAAAAGCCTGCGACCCTGATATTCTTTTAAGATCTGCAATCATGAGTACTAACTGAGATATTAGTTCCTACAGTATATTTAAGCAGAAAAAAAGTCCTATTCATAGTCTCTTTATTTGCTAATAAATAGCTGAGCAGTGGTATTATAGAGTAAATGGAGCAGACTAGAACTGTCTTGTAAGCAAAGGTGGATTTTCGTTGGGACATTTGTTCTGCTATGGGAGGCATTTAGCATAGTTTGGGTTCGCTCATCTTTTTAAAGGAAAGGATCGCTGCAAATCAATACAGTTGTTCTGAGCGATCACCTTCACTGTATGATGAAAAGTCTCTACCCTGATGGAAGTGGTCTCTTCCTGGATGACAATGCCCCCATCCATGGACCACCACCATCATAAAATCACCAAATGAGGGAATATCTTGTAGAAAAATGGTTTCCCTCCCTTGATTAAAGCTCCATAGACTTGGAGAATTAATGCCAAGAAGCACTGAAGCTGTTATGGCAAAAGTACTGACCATAACTTGGTCTGCCATCTACATACAGATAAGCCTGAGCATGGGCAAAAAGAAGAGAGAACAAAAAAATAAAAAATTAAAATATATTGTTCAATTACTACTTGCATGGAACAGGTATGAGGTCAGTAAAGTCAATATATTGTTCTCTACATCAGTGTTCTATGCTGTAAGGAGTAAAAATGGAACAAAAACATTGACAAATAGCAGGAAAAGTTTCATTACATTTTAAAAAATATAAATGTACCTTGAGATGTAATGGAACATCTATTAGCACTGCTAGTAAGCAATTTGTGTAAAACTAAGTTTAGTTCGGCTGCTTCTTGCCAGAGTTGCATTCAGAAACAGCTTGTTGTTATGTCAACAAACAAGATGTTAGATTATTTTACATTGAAATCAATCGCAAGCGTCATGACTTTATTTTGAAGGCCTACTTCACTTCAGGTTTCAATCTATGTTTGTGGTGGCAGCTTTACACACCTCTGGCCCTCACACGGTCAGCCAATCACAGATCACTGATGCCTGTTGGACCGCCGGCATCAGCCAATCAGGTGGAAGCACCGGGATATTTAGAATGTAGCGAGTATAATCAGAGAGAAAAAACATAGACAGCGAGAACAAATATCTTTCCCATACAGAAATAAAATCACAGGTAGCCAGTCTTTGTTTTGCACCCATCAGCTGTGTCAAATATTTTACATTTATGTGTATTTATATGCACCTTCACTTATAGATTTGTGTTATTTTTTTTATGTGAGGCATATTGTGTGTCTGCCATAAACCTTATGGAGCCTGCAGCAGAGGAGGCTGCAGTAATAGGACCAGATTTCTAAGACCTTTGATTGTGCTGACAGCACCACCTACCAAACTGTATGACCACTGAAGAGTGCGACTTATGATTTAAAGTTAATTTCCTTCCTAATTCCACTTTCTGTCCAAGTATTCATAGTTTTAAATGTTTCTTCCATCCAATTAGTACTTCTAATACTTCCCAATTAACAAGTTATGTTTTAAAATGTTTATTCCACTCAAAATTGTACATAGTTCTTTTCTTTTCTTTTCTTTTTTTTTAACCAGTTGGTGAGGGCTACAAAAGCTAGTTCACATTTGGAGTTGTCAAGTGGTTGACGTGTTATCTGGCCCGAAGAGAAGTTAATACAAAAAAAAAACAACAACAAAAAAACAAGGGTACTACGACTGTAGTCCTAAAAGTGCAGAGACACACTACTCTGATCAACAGGACATCTCATCTTTAGTTTTTTTTTATATTCCACCGTGATTCCATGTTAATTATTTTTACAAAATATATTTAAAACACATTTAAAAATGTATTGGTAATTTAAATTTAACTGCACTCTTGAGTCATATGGAGTTAAAAGCTCAGTAATATAAGCAGGTGAGAGCCGACCATGAGCCATGAAAGTAATCAATAGAATCTGAAAATAAACTTTACTGGAAGACAACAGAGAGGAGCCAAAGCGGGAAGTGCTACCTTCCCACTTCTAGGTTATGAGCAGTCTGCAGTTCCCTGTAATCTGCAAATATGTTTCAGGCTGAGGCAGCTTCACAAGGGGCTTTGATGGAGACAACAACAAAAGACGGCACAGACAGCAGCTCCAAGATTCGAAAGATGAAAAGAAGCTAAATTTGGAAAAGCTTTTATATTTAAAAAAAAGAAAAAAGAAAGAAAAAAAATCTAGAAGAACTGACTCAACATGCATGACAGGGACATTTGCATCTGTGGAGGCCAACAAAAGGACACAACCTGCAGTAACAAGTCTCTGCCAGCAGGTGGAAGTCACAACAAATAAATGTAAAATAAATTCATCCCACCTCAAAACAGTGACAGACTGAGCTGCAGGGTGCAGACTGCTTAGGAGGAGTCAGTGTCTAATCAGCTGCTATCTCCTCCACCAGTCAGCTGCAGTGCACAACAATAACACACCTCGGATGTGTGTGCTTGAGTGTCTAGACTCGTGTTTATACAGCCAGTTATTAAGGGCTATTTTCCATGTGTATTGTGTGTTAATGCTCGTGTATTTTACATAACGCTAACATCAAAAGCATATGCTGCATTTTGCTCACTGCAAACGATGACTCATGGAGCCCTTCAAAGTACACTGTTGTGTATCACAAGATGAAAGGAGAACGGTTTAGTTAACAAGGCTCGTGTCTGGAACGAGCCCTCCTCCTTCAATAAAGTATCAAGCCTCCAGCTTTCTGCTCAGTTACTAGGAAAGACATCAACATAACGAAAGGATTCTTTACAAACACTACTTGTTTGAAGTGGATGAGGCCTAAATTGATGAAACAAGGACCAAGTGAGAAGCATCATCATGGCTCCTCATCTTATATGTCACACAGGTTTCTCTACAGAGTCTTATTCTGATGACTCTTGATTTAAAACCACTCTTTGACTGTTGTTGCTGCCTTCGATGAGAAGGAGATGGGAGATTAGAGCAGTGGTGGTGTGAACTGATCAATAAATCCATAGGCTCAGTCTCTTATACACAAGCTCAGGCCAACTGTATGTCTCATGGATGTGCCTGGTGGACAAGGTGAGTGCGCCTGTATTGACGAAGTGACAGCGATGCATGACAGACTGTTGGCATGAGTCACATTACATACAGAAGCAGCTAAGAGGAGCATAGATCAATCTACACTTAGACTTAATGGAAGTATTTGGATATTCTGTTCAGCTAAAAATAGAGGATGAAATATTATGCGCAACAAATCTTAAAGCATCAACTGTAAAAGTGCTCATTATGCAGATTGTTTTATTACCATATACAGTGCCCTCTAATAGCTGAGTGAAAGTGATGTGTTTGCTATATTAAGCATTTGAATTTAAGATGAAAAAAAGACAAAAAAAGAAATTGGCTTTGCAGTTTTTTTCCCCCACACTATTTATTTGTAATTAGCATGCAAGTACGTAAGAACACTGATTATCTCATTTCAATGCCATGCTTTGCTTGGGAAACCTGGTTCCTGGCATTTATGTGGATGTTACTTTGACACCCACCTAAACACTGTTTCAGACTGAGCACGCACTGCACAGCAACTGCACTCCTTCAACAGGACTACACACCCTGCCGCTCTGCAAAAACTGCTAAGGAACGGTTTGAGGAGCACATAAGAGCCCAAGGTGTTGACCCAGCGTCCAATCACCCAAGATCCCCATCTGATCAAGCATTCACAGGGTGTGCTGGAACATGCCTGGTACATAGAGGCCACAACCCACAATGTGCAGCACCCAAAGGAACCCCTTTCAGCACCACAGGACATGCCCAGAGGTATATGGTCTGATGGGTCAGATGTGTTTTAGTGGCAAGGGGTGTTATGTTGTGGCAGATTGATGTAAATTTAAATGCTTGAGGGAGGAAAAACATCATTTTCTTTTTGGTGTGAACGCACTTTTTGGAGCACACTGCATCATTGCTTTAAAACATGTATCTTAAACTTTTTTTTGTGAGTGATTAAGAGCAAACATTCTCCTCGTCCACCAAAATAATAAACCTAAAACCATATGTAAAAACAGGACTGTTCTTTGTTCATGAAAAATGTACATTCTGGACACTTTATTAGCAATACTTTTGTGGCAGCAGAGCTCATTTTGTCGACTGTTAATACCGCTGCAGAGTAGTTCAACATATAAATTACATTATTGCTTATAATCTGATACTGTGTTTAAGCTAGCAGTTTAGCTTTGCACTTTTATACATTTGTAGGAGTCACAAGAGTCATATTTGAAAATGACTGTTCATATTAAAACACCTCAGGCTAAATGTCCATAATTGGTTGAAAAAAAGGAACCTACATTTCCTGTTATGCTACATCTTTTCATTAAGGACATACTTGGGCTTGTCATGTCTTGTCAACACACATTCAGTACTGAAGGGAGGAATACAATTCATAAAGAAATTAAAATGAGTTAGTGAAAAGCCTGCAAGACTGGAATTCAAAAAGCACAATGTCATATTATTTTAGATGTTTAAGGATGGACCATCTCTCTCATAATCTTTGATAAAAGCATATTATACTTAATATTTATCTTGCCAGTGTCCAATGTGCAATATTTTCCTTATCAGTTCCATCATGAAGAACAGACATTACTTGAACCATCTGTGGAAGGTTCTGCATCACCTGTGTTTGGATATGAATAAAAACAATATTCATGCAGAATCTAGGATTAAATTGGGATTTGTGAAGAGGGAAAGCTGTTGTCCAGTGAGGTCAGGGCTCACAAGTCTGCTGACTGTAGAAACACGGACTATTTCTTCAGAAGAAAGTACTTCTGGGTAAGCTGTACGTACTGTGTTCTGTGGATATGTCATGTCCAGAAGAACACTGACTCTGTTTCTGGAAGGATATGTTGCAGTTGAATTTTCTAAATTACATCTTTTTTAACACGGACAGCTAAATTCCATCCCTCTGCATTACATTAGTAAAATGTCAGAGTCTGACGTCTCAAAATAATCTAAATATCCAAGTAACCAATTTCCAGTAAGAGCCTAACTTTGTTTTTTACTTTCTTGCAGAAATACCATGACTGCATAAACTATCACATTAAAGCAGCAAAACAGAAAACTCTGAGCATGACTACTGTAGAATCTGTGCACAACAGTATCAACCCTGTTTCACAGTTAAACTGTCTGCTTGTAGAAAAGCTTTTAGTCTGCTGCTGTGCCACCTGCATAAACTGTGCACAGCTCCTCTCCCAGTTTGGAGACGGTATGGATTCTGCTGCAGGTTGATGCAGCTGTTTGATGAAGTCAAAGAAAAGAAGGAAACATTGTACATTTAGCCTGAGTCTGAAAACAGATTTCAAGATTTGTATGTGAGTTGGACATCCTGTGACACTGAAGGGGATGAGCTGAGCTCCAGCAAAGCACAATTTAGATATCAGAGGGCGGAGTTCAGCTCTTGTGGGCCCAAGTGAACCACTGCACAGAATCCAACATGACATTAACCTCAACTTCTTTATATCTGTTGATTATTCTCAGTCCTAGATCCACCTTTTAGTTGCGCAACTCCCAACAACCGGACTGTTGATGGATCTTTCATCAAGTGCAGGCTAATGTCCAAACTGAGCAGCCCAATATTCCTCCCAATTACATGCATGATTCTGAACTCCACAGTTTATGTCTACTGCTGCATCAGTGAAGCAGTGCTTACTGTATGTAGTGATGCAAAAGTGTGCATTCAGGGTGGTGGATGGTCATGTAGTGCAGCACACTAGCAGGGGAGAAGACACAGTGCTGAAGTTTTGTTTTTCTTAACTGTAAATAGGATTTTCATCTAACCTTAATCACTTGCTTTAGCAAGCTAACCTTAACCATATTTTAACAATACTTGATTTTCCATAAAGATAATCTTCTCCTAATCCTACCAGACATGAGCTGTCATGCACAGCTATTGCAGATTTTTTTGTGTGTGCTGGTATTGAACATAAAAAACATTGTCATTGAATGTAATTTGGGGTTTTTGCAGAATAATCCAATACTGACAACCCTGTCAGGCTGCACAGTTGGCCTGAGATAAACCTTATGAAATCACCATCAACGTTATTTTCTCAGGACTTGGCAAAGCTCCTCCACATCCACTAAAGACCTTCTGCAACTGTTTTTACAGGCTAAATAAATAATCCACACTAGTAGAGTAGAAATACAAGACAGCACAAAATGAATACAGGTACCCTGAGGAAAGTACACTGCTACTGTTCACTCTTGTTAATTAACTGTAAGATCTGCAGAACAGCTCACAATAAATTATGTATCCCGAGTAAAGTCCTTATTTGCCTCATAAAGAACCATAACTCATTATAGTTATTAGAATTATTAATGGCTCAAAATGTGTTTAGAAGAAGCAGTGTCCTAAAGTTTCAGCAACACAATGTCTGCCAGTCTTGAGCTGCTTGCCACCACTTCCCTAGAAAACACACAGTGATCATCCAAAACTATGTTATAGATCTACACTTTTGATTTGTTGCGGCCAAACATCTTGTAATTCTGAGAAACAGTGCAGACCTCCTCAAGTCTTTCTCATTCGACATTAGATATCCCTCTCTCTGTTGTCACAAAAAATGTTTACATTTGTGTTTTTTCCACAAACTCACACCATGTCCTGATCACACTCTGACTGCATGTCAGTTATATATGTGACTTGCTGTTTTATAGTTTTAATCTTGAATAATAGCACATAAACATTAAATCTGACAGTCACAAAACCTTATGATGACATTATGTACCATATTCTGACTTTGAACATCATCTTACCTTACAAACAGCAATATTTAGGCTCATTGACAGACCTGAGGAAATCCCTGTCTGTCTCTTTTACAAATGACTGACAGAGTGACCCGTCCCTCCTACACAGTGCGATGCTTCAAAATAAACTCAATAGTATCTATTAAAACTGCATAGGTGGAATTGGGTACGTTTGACTGGGGTCCCTCAGGACTACAATACACTGGTATTTTTAAAAAGCACAAATTAAAACAGAAACAGAACACAACAACGTGAAGTCATCAGGAAAAAAATAGACACAGGTATGAAAAACTGGAATGACAGAATAAAGCACCTGTGAGATATAACATATGACTGTGTATTTAGATGCAAGATATTTTTATGCAGCAAGCAGTGGTTTTCTCCCTTCATAAACCCAGCGCTATATCTATATTCATTGCATACTCTGCCTTGTTTATCAGAATTTAAATCCCCCAAACTGCATAAAAAAGAAATAGCACTGTGACAGGGATACTGGTGGGTGGATGTACTTTTGTTTGAGGCCTCTGAAAGGCTTCCTTTACTCTGCACAGACGATGGGCTCAGCAGGAGCACAAAGGTTTGGCAGGTTACAGCTCAATGTGCTGCAGACAGTAATGGACTTCATGCCTCAGTGTGTCTGACAAGTCAGAGTGCTTTCATGATATAGAACGGGAACCGGAACATACCACCACACAGTACAGGTTTGTGCGAATGCGTATACATACACACAGATACTGTACATGAGAGCCTGTGTAGCGCCTACTTAGACCACAGGTGTTCTTGTCACATCAGAGGTGGCAGCGTGTCCTCTGTTAGACAGTCTGTGGTCCTCACAGCTGTCAGATTATTTGCTATCTGTGAGACACTGAGCTCTTTACATCTGTCTCACCAGAGACCATTCCGTCCAGCAGCATCTGTTTTATGGTGCCAGCAGTCTAAACATGGATTTCTTATGAACTGCTCAGATAAGATTCCCTGCTTTCAGCTCACTGTATACGACTGTCAGTCATGACTACATCAGCAGAAAGCGGAGCCTATATAGCCTATAGAGGTTCTCATCTCTGTGCCTTTGTACTGTGATAGATATCCACATGTGCATTTACTAAATCAGCCTCACCTTGACTCTGCCTGAGAGGAGACTCATATCTCCATGGTGCTGAGTTTGCCTGACTGCAGCACACAGTGAAGCTTGTTAACTAACTTGTCAAGCATTAGAGGATGCAAAATAAGTCAAAGAGCTGCTGAACTTCATTGTTAGAACGTACGTGTTGTTGTGGTTCTAGAATGGCATATGTTTGTTCCCTATAATGCCTCTGCTAGCAACACTTACTGAGTTTTGGTCCTCTCTCTTTCTCTCTACCTTTCCTTTTAAGCTTAGGCTAAACATTGATCGTGCTTTTGCAATTGTTTCTGCAAAGCTATATGTGTGCACATTGTAGTGGTGACACACCCAGGTTTTTTGGTTTTTCCATGACTTGTACATGTAATTCTGTAACTTTCGATTTTAAAATTGCTATATAAATAAAGTCTGTGTGATTTAATGGAAAACTAAGTGAAATGACAAAACTGCTTATTGATCAGGGTCCACAGGTCACACGCCTGGGTTTCTACAGCTCTGCACTAACTGCCAAATGAAAATGCCATAATCAATAGCAGCACTGTTGCTGCTGGCCCGACTGAGGCTGACCCTTTGTTCACAGGTCAAGCTTGCTTTTAAACCATGCCTTTAAGCTAAATGCTGCTAATTTTAACTCACAGATAAAGTATTTAGACATAGTGCCAGCTCACCTAAATCCCACAACGCATAACTTTTGTCTTTTACTAAGAGTTTGATTTTATGTGCTGAGGTACACTTGAATGTTTTGTCATGTATATTCATAATTAAAGTTTTTTATAAAGCTGTAAGTACAACACTTTCCTTATATATGTAATCATCTGTGGAAGATTGTAATTCTTTTACACGTAGCATTTGTACGTTGCATTCCGTGATTGTTTGTTTCTACTTTGCAGCTTTATTGTTTAAAAGTTATTGATTCTAGAGGTGCAACAAATTTTGTTTTGTATGTTTTGTATATATGTCTTCATAAACCCAGCACTAAATCATGTTTTATTGCATACTCTGCCTTGTTTATCAGGATTCAATTTCTCCAAACCACGTAGAAAATTCAAAGGAAATAGCACTGTGACAGGGATGCTGGTGGGTGGATGTACATTTTTTTTGAGGCCTCAGAAAGGCTTCCCTTTCTCTGCACATACGAGGGGCTCAGCAGGAGCACAAAGGTTTGGCAGGTTACAGCTCAATGTGCTGCAGACAGTAATGGACTTCATGTCTCAGCGTGTCATTAATAGGTTGTGAATTATTTTTTACTTTTGAAGTCATGGCAAAATGCTGAAGAAGAAACCTAAAGTTTTGTTCATAATAAATAATAAAAAAAAAAAAAAAAAAGAAAGGTGAGCTTTTACAGGATTGAATTTCCCTTCTGGGATGAATAAAGTATTTTTCATTCATTTTTCATTCATTCAATTCAAAGATGTTTTTTTTCTCTCGAAATGATATAAAACATGTAAGGCTATTGTAAGCTCCAGAATATCAGTTGCACTGGTGCTGCTAACTGCAAACTTTTTTTTCTTTTGTTGCAGCTAATATGGGTGCACTTAACATTTCCACTGTGAAAAATACATTTTGGGGTGTAATACTCTTTCGTCAGTTTAAATTCACATTGTAAATTATTTTTAACAGGAATTAAGGTGCAGATAATTTACATTTTCGTGTGGATGATCTGGGATTTAAAGGGAATAAAAGGTTACTCTTCTTTGGCTATATCATATGCAGTGTCATTTCTGACTCACTGCTTCAGTTTGCGGCTGCCTGATGCTGAAAGACTGTGGGAAGATTGGTTTTGCGGCCACGCACCTGTCAGGTTTCTTGGAGACATTGTGCTTTCTTAATGTTTGAATTTGAAATGTTAATGTTCCGACAGCAAAGTCTCTGTTCCCAGCTAGGCTTTGGTCACTTTTTCTGCAAAAAAAGTAATGCATAGTGTCGGCTGTTTTAGAATGCCTTAGTGTTTCCCACAGGCTGGCAATCCACATGTGGTGGTGGGTGGCATGGCATGACCGATGTGCATGCAGAGACTCATGCAGTTTAGAGAGTGAGAGTGTAAGGTACAATTTACAGATGTACCCTAAACACCACACAAGACTATCGGTACATGCTACAATTCACTGATGTTCCCTAAGTGCCTCATCAGTAGATTCTACTCAGGCCTGTGCACAGAGAAGTCTCCAGTTCCTGCTCAGTTACTACAACACAGCAGCTCAGGCAGGAGTGTGACCAAAAAATAATTAGAAAATAGTGAAATAAGATGTTCTCATGTGAGTTCTACCTCAGTTACAACTGGTTGTATCTTCCTGGGAATGCCTCCCAAAAACACACACGGCTTCATGTCATACGCAACATGGTACCAATAAAAATGTGAGGCTACATGTGCCACCAAACACTGTGGTTTAAAGAAAAGCATATTTGAATTGTGAGTCCTTGTATAGTAATTCTGTAACTGCTACTTTAGTGTCCTGTGTAGATGCAGCTCATGCTGAATGTTGGCCTGCCCTGATAGAGAGATCCCTTTCTGTTTCTTCAACATTTTTTGTTTCTTGGAACTTTATTTAAATCAGGGTCTAAGAGCAGAGGTGCAGAGTTCTTTAAACAAACAAATTAGTATAACAAATTCAATTCTATTCAGATCTACTATATTAGACTGGTGGTTGAAGTCCTAACAGTTGACATTAGTCATGGTTTTAGGCATTGAAAGTAAAGTGTGGATACTTTTATGGAGAAAATGTGAGCCCAGAATGACTCCATAGTGTTAAGCTCAGGACTTTCTGGGGGGCTGACCTCTTTGTTTTTCTTGTCTCTAAAGACAGTTCTTTATGACTTTGACTTGTCTGTATATTTGTTGTAGCTTGTTGGCATGATGCAGTGTCAATGTGGGACATTTCAGTGCCTCCCTGATGGTACTGCCTCGTGGATAAGAATCTAAAACCTTTGGTACTGTGTGTTTTAAGAACGTCTATAAAAGGTAATTCCTTCTGGACTTTGACTCTGATACTCCAGAACATTCACCGTGACGTCTTTAAGCCATTTCTGTTTTGCTCTGGCTCTGTGTTTCTGATAACTGTCTTGCTGCAAAACAAATCTTCTTCCAAGTCACAATTCTCTCGCAGACTGCATCAGGTTGCCATCCAGGATTTCCCTACACTTCGCTGCAATCAATTTTACAAGCCTTTCAGGGCTTGTTGCCGAGAGGCATCCCCACATCATGATGCTGCCACTACCATGCCTCACAGTGAACATAATGTGTTGTGTGATGATGCACAATGTTTGGTGTCTGCCAAACATAGCATCTAGTCTGATAGCAAAAAACTCAATTTTGGCATCATCAGACCAAAGAATTTTCCAGTTAACTTCAGAGTCT